>NC_090891.1:2384284-2406784 GCF_036669925.1 Montipora capricornis | reverse complement strand
CTTTACTCTCACGTTGCCTCTCTCCACTCAGGTGTATAAATGAGTACCAGCGAAATTTAATGCTGGGAGGTAACCCTGCAATGAACTAGCACCCCATCCAGGGGGGAGTAGGAATATTCCTAGTCGCTTCATGCTACAGAAACCGGAGATAAGCGCCGGCCTGATGGGCCTTCTAGGCTTGTAGCAGACTTTACCTTAGACACAATAGACGTGAGGGCGGATCGACTCTGGGGTGGAATGACCAGTTACCGTTTTGAAGGAAGGGTTAAGTTAGCTTAGAGGTACAGGTACATGTACATCACGTCATTCATGCAACTCCTAGGTGAGCAACATACAAATATTAATAAGCATCCTTTTGAATTTCCAACCGATTTTTATCGCAACTTGAAATAGGTTAACAGTGAAACAAAACTTATCGATACCCAACTTGCTTGGGGTGGGAGATCTAACTCGCCCACGTGGGGTGGGTGTTTGGGTCAGGAGTAGACAATTTGGCGTAGGAGAGATGACCGGTTACCATGAACACATGTAAAGTTGTAAAGTAACTTAAATTTGCAGATTTGGAAGTGGTTCAAGGCCCATCCTCTCCTCATAGATTGGGATAGTCAGTAGGAATGATGTGAAACTACCATTTACTGACTGCCCTCGGGATAACAAGGGTATCAATGACCATGAAGCTGGAGTAATAATAAACATGGCCATGGTGTGTTTGACAAAAACATTGTAAATACAGCTCCGTACATGCATGGTCTCTAGCCTTTTGTGTAGATGTAACCTTTATTTGTGCTTCATCCCTCAAGGAATTTTACTTTACGAAATTTCACACCCTCTTCTAAGCTACACACTACCACAGGATGCCCAACCACATTCTCAATCACAAGAGAGATGTGGGGTAAGACGCAAGAGGAAGTTGACGAGGAACAGGGAATTCCAGACCCACCAAAGGAGGTGAACAAACATAACAGTTAAGGAGGCCACTGTGGAGTAACTTGCCTTTAGCCTTTACTTCTTGGTGTGTTTTTGGGGTTATAATTTGGTTTACTTTACTTGTGGAAAGCTTAAAAACAAGACAAGACCTCTTTGATTTGGTTAATTATGAGGGAGGCTTTTAGGTTGTTCATGTCAATGGCCTATTAAGATATCAACCCATGAAATCCCAAACCTCAACAACTCCTGATGTAGCTCAGTTGTGAAATGGACACATTATGTGACATTCAGGAGGTCTGTATGGGTATTTACAATGTGAGCCATTGAAAATCACATACAAATCTCCAAGAAATATGGTGCTTGACTGGTGCAATCTAGGTAAACAAGTATTCTGTATTATAAAAATTGTCAGTTAGTTTGTAATGGAGGAAAGAACATTTGAAGTATATGGGGATTATAGGGGTGTACACATGACTTTTAAGTACTATTTAAAAATACTATGTTTCAGATGGCTGCTACCCTGAGCTCATGAATAATATTAATTTTAAATCTTTATTTTTGTTCAAAATGTACCTGGTGACAGTAATCTGAAATAAAACTAGTGAGTGCCTTTAAGTGTTTTCAGTTGGGAGGACCATTGGTTGGTCTTCGAAAAAATTAATGCAAATACCGGTATTATAATGCTCTGATATGTTACCTAACTGTAGCAATAGTCTAGGTAAATCGTCTTATTTAAAAATGGTATGTTAAAACATAATGCAGCAGAATGATTTATTTTTTAGAGATTTAATTGCTTACTCGTTTATACTTAATAGACTATTTACCATTGCCAAAGAGAGATCAAGTGCAGTCCTATTAAAATGAATCTTGTGGCAGCACAGGTCAGTTGTTACAATAATTACCGGTAACTTATTATTTTTTATTGATCAAGCAGTGGAAAAGTGTGATGGAAAACTTGTAATTTGAAGCCAACACCCGAAGATACATGAAAATTTGAATGATGAAAAACAGTTTTTCTGCTGTTTTCCAAAAACATTTCTTATCATGTTGACTTTTGATACTTAATTAAGGTACTGCCCGTTGCTTAATGTTTAAGTGTCACATTTGTGACATCAAATTACTGTAGGTTGAAGTAATTTGTAACACATGTTTAGTTGCAATAGTAATTTATTTGTGTTTCCACCTGCCCACCATTCCTTACAGAACAGAGTGAAGGATTTCTTCCGGTGAAATCACTTTTTACCTGTTTTGATGTCACATGTCCCTCCCCTCCCTCTCTCTCTCTCTCTTTCTCTCTCTGATCTTCAAGTGCTTGCTCAACTTCATATGGCATAGCTCAAAATGGAAGCCTTTGCTGTAGCTTTAATCTAAATAGCCCATGTGTATTGAATTATAAATGCTTATGTCACTATAGGCTGTTAAGCTGTACCACAAACTTAACCCATTAGTCCTGGGAGTGAGACTTAACCCTTTCACTCCCAAGAGTGCCACTTATAGATTTTACTCTGTCTAACGCCACACGATTTTACTCATCAATGGGGAACCCCACGGGGGTGAAAGGGTTAACAACAGCTAGATTCACTCAAAACTATGTCCCCATTAACCCTTTCACTCCCAAGAGTGCCACTTATAGATTTTACTCTGTCTAACGCCAGACGATTTTACTCATCAATGTGGAACCCCACGGGGTGAAAGGGTTAACAGATTTTACTCTGTCTTATGCTAGACGGTTTTACTCGTCAATTGCGGATGTCCTTGGGTGCCTTGGAAGTGAGTGGGTTAACCTATTTTCCCTCCATTAAGATTTTTTTTCTTTACAGATTAGAGGACTTCCAGTGGAGGAGGCAATCAAGCAAATGACATTTTCCCCCAAAAGGGCAGCTTCATTTATCAAGAAAGTAAGCATTGAGTAAATACTTCTTTTTAAAACTTAGGTGCTGAATTCTACATGCTTTTCCAAAACATTCTTGTAATAAGTCTTTTGTTGACTTGTCACAATTCCTAAAATTATCCTATTGAGCACAATGCATGTAGAATTTTTGTAGATCATAAAGATTTGTGAATTCACTTCATCTCCTTCTTCAAAGTGAGCCCATTTGCAGTCTTATTACATGTATTTTGGGCAAAGTCATTTTCATTCATACGAAAGATAAACTGATTTGTTGTTGTTGTTGCTGTTGTTGTTGTTGACTCTCTGCCAAAGGGACACAAAATTACACCATATCCTTTGGTCCTTAGCAAGATTGCCAGATGGTTTCCTGGTTCTACAAATCTTCTCTCAAGGTGTACAGCCTTGTATTTTGTGGTCACCCAAACTGTATTGTTAACCAGCAATGGTCCATTCCAAGGGATCACAAAAAATTACTTTAAAACAGACAATAATGTGATGAATAAAGTGATCATTAATGGTATGATTATTGGTGATTTAGACAATCCTAGAGGCTCAAGGTATTGCACAAGAGAAACATGGAATAGAAGACAAATCTCACCTCTGGATTGGTAGGCAACAAACAACATAATTCCTTGTTGGTTTTAGCTTTTAGTGTTCATTTACACCTTTAGAATAACTGGGAGCCCGTGACTCCAAGCTTACAACTTGTGTGTTCACTGTTGTTCTTCAAGTAATTATTATTTTCCCTGATCATCTTATCACTGTGAGGTGACTTGAAAACAACGACATGGCCGTGCCTCACTCGAGCCAAAAAAGGACTAGACACTGAAATACTAAAATTTGTTACATGTACATGACTTACAGAAAAGACAAACTGTTTTATTTCAGCCTGAGAAAAGTTTGAGTTTAGTTATCCTTATTTTGATGACGACCCCTATTAAAATAAGGCGATGATAAGTAGTTTCATTTTTCCAGTGATAATTTGTCATGTCGAGAAGCAACCGACATGGTGTCATTTCTTTTCTTAGAACATTTCAAATATTTTTTCGTCTTTACTTGAATAGAGAAATTATAAAAGAGTTGTTGAAGTGGGAGGAATTCTCTATACTCCAAACCAATGGAGGTGTAAACTACACGTTGCATGTTAGGGTCGTAGGTCATTGTTTCACCATAGCTGAAACAACCCAACCTTTACTAATGCTAACATTAGGCCTAAACGCTATGCTTTAGATAATGTTTAAGCTTGTCATTAGCATTTTTGTAAAGGTTTGTGCTGTTTCAGTTATGGTAAAACAATGACCTGCAACCTGCATGTTCCACTCTCTGCGAAACCAAAGTATGTCAATTAAAAGGCAGTAGAGTGGATTGTATCGTGTATTTTTTGTTCCAGCGGAGTCATATGTAGGCAAAGGAAGATACATAAAGAAACTTCGCATTCACGGAAGAGGAAGACATGGTATCGAAACGAAGAAGTACTGTCACTATTTTCTTGTGCTGAAAGAAGGAACCGGACAGGAGAAGAATGTCAAGAGGAGACTAAAACACATGAACGAGCTGGAAGAAATCCGGAGACATCCAAGACATATTGTCAACTCCTTAGCTTGGTGGTGAAGCCACCCAATGACCTTCGGATTACTGCCACCATTATTGTCAACTCCTTAGCTTGGTCTTTTCTTGTCACTAGTGAGTGATCGGATGAATAAAACTTTGATCCAAGAGATGGGAAGAGAAGAAGAACGTGTAAAGAACCGTACACGAACTGGAGAACATTAGTTGAGTAATTGGTCAGAATGGAGAGAAAGGGGGTAGGGAATTAGGGAGGGGAGAATTTCAGTTCGTAGGAGGTGCACAGGTCACGTTGTTGGGTTCAGTTCTCGATAGAACGAGCTTGAAACAATGAATAACAAGGCAATTTTTTGTCACTGAATTTGTGCTTGGGCCTGATGGCTACGAAGGCAGACAACATCATCTTGCATGGAGGAGGCAGTGAGGCCCTGTGGTTAGGGCATTTGCTGTGTGAATGAATAGCCAGCTGGTTTGCCTCCGGGTAGTTGAGATTCTTAACACTTGTTGTTGTTGTGTTCTGTTGTTTCGTTGATCGTGTTTCATTGGCCCTGAAAAGCCCCTATGGTCAATTACGTATGTATGTGTGTGTATGTATGTATCCTCAACAACCGAATTCCATTAGTATTCACAGCCTTCTCTGAAAAAAGAAAATTGGAAGGTGGGATGTACGAGGGGCCTTTTAGTGTCATGTGCCATGTACATGTAGCTGAGCATCGGGCTGTCATGCAGGAGGTCGCGGGTTCGAGCCCCGGCCGGGTCAACACTCAGGATCTTAAAATGACTGAGGAGAAAGTGCTGCCTTTGTAATTTCATCTGTTTTCATTTAATTTCATCCAAAAATAATTGTTTAAATATTTAATATACTTTGAGTTCATTCCTGTACATTGTTACATGTAACTGCTCAAGTCAATGCCTGGGTTTGCAAATAAATGGAAACTATGCTATTTGGATCATAAAGCAATCACTAATAATTTACCACATCCAATGCCAAAGAAATACAGTCTGAAAAAAAGTTTAGTTCAAACAATATCTCCGAAACAGAATTCTCTGAAAGGAATACAGAAATTGGCAAAACATAATTACTGTAGTAATGAAGCATCCAATGGTTTGATAACAGAACAACCTTTGAGCAAGTCAAACACACTTTCATATATTGTGGGTCTCAAATTCCACTGATTATTTCTGTATACTCCCAAATATGTATAAACATCCGGTTTGTATGTCATTTTGGCTTTAATTCCAAGGCTGCGAATGGCACTATTCAAACCATAAACCTGTTCCTGGTTTGTAAAATCTTTATTATAGATGCACACAACATGCCTTTTCCCATGACATTCAAATGGACTGACTTTAGCATCGTCATATAAGATTCCTTGCCAGACACCCTGAGCTATTTTTTCCCATATAGTGTCCACCTTCACCCCTGTGTCTATATGCAAAAGCCACTTGCCAGCAGTGGCATGATGCATCATAGCTAACTGTGTGATAGTCTGCAAGTTGACGGTTCTTCCAGACTGCTTCAATTTGTCCCATGACTGCTGAAGACCAACAACATCTGGCTCAAGGCCAGAATGGTCACTATTTTCCTGATGTACGTTGGGTCTCTCAATGCATATCCAACCAATACCATCTTTCCTGTAACAGAAAAATAGTACAAATTTCAGAATGAGGATTCAAAAGGTAACGCAAATCATTCTTTAAAAGACAGCTTTGGTTCAAAAGAATACAACATAATATACTATAGTCCATTTGATTCAAGTTGGAACTGGAGTATAGGCTTGTATTTCACTCTGTAATTTTGTCGTCAAAAATGCTAATGTCTTATTTCTTGTATACATAATTAGAAACAAAGTTTCAGAATTTTTCATCATTTCAGGAATTATTTTGTCTATTAATGTCAATAGTAAATAACAGCTTTGTTTACAATTGAGTAAAACAATAAAAACACAGTCAACAACAAAACCAATGTAACCTTTTTCATCACTTGTAGAGCTACAGTTGTATAATTAATGGCCACTTTCATTACATCATTTGAATAAGGTCACTGGGGTGTTTGCCTACCTTACATGCAAACAGGCCAATTGTTTACAATTGACTTTAATTGACAGTCTTCCCAAAATGTTGAAAAATTCTGATATTGTGTTTCTATTATGTATACATGAATTACGGATAATTTACATTTGTACTTTTGTGAAAAAAATTTAACCCTTTCACTCCCAAGAGTGCCACTTATAGATTTTACTCTGTCTAACGCCAGACGATTTTACTTGTCAATGGGGAACCCCACGGGGGTGAAAGGGTTAACAACAGCTAGATTCACATCAATGGGGAACTCCACAGGGGTGAAAGGGTTAAATCAGGGAAATAATTTATAAGCCCAAACTCCAGTTCCAACTTGAGTCAAATGGACTATAGATATGAAGGCTATGTACAGCCTAGGAAGAAAAGCTGCCCAAAAACAATTTAAAACGTTTTTAAATTTCAGAATAATAACAATAATTATTTTTATACATGTGTTGGCCTAGGATAGTGTTTTCAACAGGATTCCAAAAAGAAAGCCTTAGGGTAACATTTTGAAAGGGACCAGAAGGAGGGAAAAAGGGACCAAAATAGCCACAAATAAGAAGTAGCTTTGGTTTAACACAATAGTTTAAAAGTGCCTTCAATGCATTTAGGAAAAACAAAATTTGCATCTTCTAGCTATTAGGAAATAGTTTATTAAGTTTCATTTAATTAGTGATATTTTTATTTATAGAAAACATATTTTTGGTGAAATAAAACATTGTGTGAAAACATGTTATAATAAGTTTGATTGTAAAAAATGTAAAAAGGTGAATCTGGGAAGAATTAAATCTTACTCAGGATATGACATCAAAGAATGAAAATATCCTACAAATTTCAAAACATACTCAGGTGGTAATGCAGAAAGAATGTGTGAAAACAGAACAGCTAATAGATGTTAGCAGCTCATATGTCATGTGTGAAAACATGTCTTGTCTTGTCTCTTACTTCATCCACCTTTTGTAGCCACTTGGTCTGTAGACCCCAGTTATAGACATTAGGTAGCGTATGGCAAATAAAAGACAAAAAAAATAAATAAATAGAGTGCAAGGGTGTCAAAACAGCACAGAAGGTAATGTCAAAGTGTGCAGGTATGTGTGAAAACATGACTTTGTCATACATGTATGTATTGTGGTTTTTAATACATGCAGGACAGAAGGGCATCCAAAATAAAGGGCAGGGCATCCAGAATAATGGCAGGGCGTCCAACATAATAGCAGGGCATCAAGAAAAAAAAGAGCCAGGGCAGTGCACCCTGCTAAAATGGACAAGGGAAAACACTACAGAGGAAAATTACATCCCGCTTTTCAAATAATCAAAACAAAGGGCAGGGCATCCAAAATAATATCAGGCCGTCAAGAAAAAAGAGAGGGCACTGTGTCCTGCTAAAATGGACTGAGGAAAACACTATAGAGGAAAAATTACATCCCACTTTTCAAAATCAAAACTATTAGAATTATTGGCCAAGTGATGGTAATCTTTGCCATTTTATTCACATTACAGTGCAAATATTCAATACTAGTTTATACAGGAGTCCAATATGTTTCATAATTAATCCAAGGAGCTTCACATTACCATCATAAAAACGTCACTTCTAAAAAATATTTAGATACACTTGGGTATAATTTGATAAAGGAATGTGAATCTAATTGATCCCTAAATTGAAGCCAAACTTCATGTTCATTTTTGTGGTTAAACAAAAAGTACAGCAGAGGTGCCAACACAAAACAACAGATTTCAGGAGTAACTCTGCTGATTTTCAGGAGTTTTAACAGTTTGTCATGTATTATACATGGTAATCTTGCCCAAAGCAATCTAATATAAAGGAATTTAATTAACTGCACCCTGTGTAAAACTAATTAAAACATTTTGTAGGTAGACTATAAGCAGCTTACTGCTTAAGTACAATACAGCTGGAAACTGGCCCCTCCTTCTAACACATTTTTCACACCTGCCACACTTCCATTGATCAACTGAGCAGTGTGGCAGGTCTGAAAACTAATTTTAAAAAGCTTAACTGCAATACATGACATTGATGGGGGTTTTAAATGCAGAGTATTACTGCAATAAATAGTAATGCAGGGTTGCACCTCCACAAAAGGGAAAAACTACGGCCAAATCAGAGGGGTTTGGCACCTCTGGTACAGCCCTGTATCAATTTATCTCAAAAACAGTGTAATATTTCTATGCAATGGAGTTTGGGCAAGGAGATGTCTGAGGCTCTCTGGTGTTGAGGGGTATACTGCTTCAGGTAAATTGGCACCTGGCTGTCATGCAGGCTTGAAATACGTGTATCTTAGGTCATCAGTTTTAATATCTCTGCCGTCAACTGTATGCCACCACCTGTTTATGAACTGTAATTATTGCAGGCTCATGCATGATTGTATTATTCTATGTCTTTATGTCAATCGAACTTTTAAGTCAATCGTGAATTTTTAATGTTATTGCATGTCTAAACAATACATGTAGTTTGTTTATTAATTAGTAGGGGAATTTCCTTTCACACCTGGCAGCCATATCTGGGGTATAGCCAAAAACATCAAAATTAGAAATTTCATGTCAGAAATCCTATATTCACAACTTTATAGAATTTTTTCCCCTCAAAATATTCATAAAATTAGGACATGGAACGTTACAGAAATTGAAAGTTTGTTTTAAATTATTTCTTATTCAAATAACAAAATTTAATATTTGATCAAGATCTAGCAAAAGGTTTTAGTTTTTCATAATAATTACAAAAGTTTCAAACACCTGAAAACGAGACCTACAATTATTACTAAGAATAATTCTCTGAAGCATTCTCGGGGATTATTCTATCGTTTACCCAGAGCCAATACCGGTACTATGATATATTATTGTGAAAAAAAAAAAAAACAATTGACAGTTGCTAATTTGAATTTTAATATATGCACACTGACACTACTTCTCAGGAATATTAATTAAGCTTCCCATTGGTGATAGCATTTTTCTTTTGTTATTGAAACTATTGTTTTTCATTTCAAATAACTTAAGTTTAAATACATGTAGCTTACTCTGTTGTACTTTTATTTTAGTGTAACCGTCGGCGAGTGCTGAGAAGGATTGTTCTATGTTGCGAAAAATACAATGATAGGCCCTTGGTTCTTATTTTCTGTAAAGATCCAACAAATAAAATGAAAGTATTTTTTCCCCACAAGTTTCCCCCAATTTCAAAGCATCTCAAAATCTGTTTTGCTCTGAATCGAAAATGATTTGAAAATGGATTTATTTTCCCCTGCTTTTCTACTTGTCTTTTGGAAAGCCCACATAACATGTAGTTTGGCTGGATAACCGTTTGTTTCCCTTATCAGGGCCATTAAGATTTTCTACTTGTTGCATGGATTATTATTTACCATACATGTACTAAGTTTATACTTCAAACTTGGCTCTGCCTGTGGTAGTTGATCTTGTCCACCACTTGGAGAAAGAACACCCAGCATAATACAGATAAAATTAATATATAATACTGATAATAATAAAAAAGGGTTAAGAAATATGACATCAGAGGTGAATTTGGTTTCATTTCATGATGAAGAAATTCAGATACTGTATTCATCGGAATTAGTGCCCTACTTAAAAAATTGTTCTACATGGGTGGTAACTAAAATTAAAATTTATTTTAAATTGATCTAAAGAGATTAAAAAAATACTAGCTGTAACATAAGCAGCTTAGACCCTTGACATGCCTGAGTTGTTAGGAATCTACGTGTAAGCTGGTTACACCAAGTGTGAGATGTCCTTTTTATCTCTCGCTTTGCTTTAATCATACTTGCCGTGAAACACATGTATGTTACCCATTTGGGGAAGAGGCACTATAAATTAGGGCACGGGTTATAATTTGAAGGAAGATGGTATATGAAAAAATGGGCATGGACAAGTTTCAGTGGACCTCTAAAAGTACAAAACTTTAACTTGTACCATTAAAAAACTAACTGTATTTCACCTTGAAACCTGGGATGGTCGGTATTTCAACAGCCAGTCCTCCAGAGATTCTCCAGTCTCCTCAGCATACTGCTGAGAATAGATAATCCACCGGTCCATGTCAGCAGCCATGGCCTCAGCAGCCCAATGTTCAGCTGTCTTTGACTGAAATTCACCATTCTGACAAGGTTCTACTCCATCCCTAAATTCCTGATCTTCATCCATGTTGATGTCTGAAAAATGCGACAAAGGAATAAATAAAAATACATCATCCTTAAAAACTGAACCATCCATAAACAGGGTGGATGTAGAAGTTAAAAATTAATGTCATTTAATGACTATTATAAGGAAAAAATGACTTTTTAATGATCAAAGTTTTGGCATTTATAAAAGAGTAGGAAAGATGCAATTCAACATGATCATGTAATATAATTTTTAAATCATAGAATTTACATTTTTGTGAGTTTTTAATGATTTAAATGACCCATGGGCACCAATATAAAACATATATGATATTGATGAGAGCCACAGCCACAAATTAAATCTGAAAAAGAAAAATATGTGAAATTCCACTAAAAAGAGACATTTTTCAAGAGGTAAATGTCTCAGCTGTTCAGTGGTTTTATCACAGTTGAGAGAATCATTGGCGCCATATTGGTACAGTACGTAAAATTCCATTATGTTCACCACACAAATACATATATTTTTAGGCTTAACTGCAGAATACCCCGCCACTCGAAGTTGAACCCCTGAAAATCGGGATACTTGGCTACGCAGTTTGAGCACACTCTTTGTCTTTTATGTTTTTAGAACGAGAAATAGACACACGTGGCTACGTGGCGTGGCTAAGCGCCTATGGTACGGAGCTGCACAGTTCAATGTATATTACCTCGTTCTTCAATGATCTATAAGCCGATAATAAAAAGGCGGGCTAAACTTCAGAATACCCAGCGACTCGGCAGGTATCTTTTGCAGGTTGCAGGTTGAAATTTATTTTAAGTGTAAATACACAGGTGATTATACAAAATCGCGCGCTCTCATTGGCTCGCTATCTCGGATTATCACATACGTGCTCTTTTAGTTTCGCGTGGTACGTAATGTGGAGTTGGCGAAACGAAAAATAAAGCCTGACCAAATTCCTCTTCGAAATTCCTTCCGCCCACTTTTTTTTGATTGATTGACATGTCCTTTATCGGCCAATCAAATTTACTTCCATTACACCAATACACGCGTGGACGGCAGATTCACGCAATTTTAGGTGCGGTTACACGGGGCACTTTTACCGTGGTAAATTGCCCTTTTACCACGGGAAACTGTATTTAGTAGTGTGACCCACGCTTCCCGAGGTAAATTTCCCGTGTTAAATATCCATGGATACGTCAAAAAGATCAGTGGAAGCGCCCATGACATTTAACGTGGGAAGTTGGAAGGGTGTTTTGATGCCCGAGGTACAAGAGCCAATCGCTATGCTGATGAAGTTGTGATTAAATTTCCCGCCAATGAATTGCGTGAGATTTCGTTTTACCTCGGTAATCTTCGTAACGTGTGACCCCTAGTTAACACGGTATACTAAATCCCAAGTGTGAGGCACCGTGGGATAATTTACCGTGGGAAATGGCATTTACCATGGTGAGTGTAACCGCACCTTTTGTTTTGACCAGAGTTAATAGGCCTTATCACGGTTTTCGACGCCATCTTGACGGGTAGGCAAAGCGCTCAGAAATTACAGTGTTTGTATGGGAATCCGATAGCAAATAACTTCTTCCAAAATTGAATTTTTTTACAATTTCTGAATCGCAACGTTAAAATACGAGGTAGAAGATTGTATTCACCAAGTTTGAAGTATGAAGCTTGGCTAGAAGACGCTCAGTTAAGTTTTTGAATTTTCCACACATTTGTCTGTAAATTTGGCTGGGTAGACAAACGTCTAGACGCAGTTCGCGGGAAAAAATTTCAAGGCTAATGTAGGGAAAATTAAAAAAAAGAGCTCAGCGACTTATAGGAAAGCTACATCCTTCAAACTTGGTGAATACAATCTTCTACCTAGTATTTTAACGTTTTGATTCACAAATTGTGTAAAATTCAATTTTGGAAGAAGTTATTTGCTATCGGATTCCCATACAAACACTCTAATTTCTGACCGCTTTGCCTACCCGTCAAGATGGCGTCGAAAACCGTGATAAGGCCTATTACCGTGGGAGGAATATTATAAACGAATTCGAAAGTTAATTACTGTGGGCTTTAATTTGAGAAAAACACAAGCATGGGGAATGTTTTCGACGAATTTATTGCGGCAAAGGCCGGTGTAATTCTCCCTCCGAACTTCACTGAATATGCAATCTTTTAAGCTTGACATCTTAATTTGTAGTTGAGATAACCTAGCATTTTGTCGTTGGACGGTTTGGCAATAGATTTTTAAAGAAAAAAAAAGACAAATACATTATTCCTTTAACGTGTTTGCCCATGAAGGTTTCTTTGGTGATTTTTTCGGGTAATATCTTCAGTTGCAGTGTATTTCTAGAAATCATGATAAGTTTGGCTTTTAATTTTTTGATGGAGTACGAACAGTAAGATGGACTCGCAAAGTTTCTTTTATTGTTGTATAATTGATCTCTCTGGAAACATACCATTTTAGATTCTGGAGTGCGAGTTTAAAGTTAAATCAACTGGAAATATTATGAAGTGTGCAAATAAACCGTGTCATGTACAGTAAATAGGGAACTTAAGCAACGACGACGGCGACGGCAACGAGAACGTCATCTCAAAATATAAATTCGCGTTATTGTAATCGCTTCGTTACTATTTCAACTTTTTTAATATGACGGGGGTGTGGTAGTTCCTCAAAAATGACGCTCGTAGGAACGGCGCTCAATTAAGGGCAGAAAATGAAAATTTATCCTCAAGTAATGACGTTGTCCATAAAACCTCAAATTTGGCTGTTTCACGTTGTAGTTTTGCTGACGACGGCAAAGAAATGGACAAAAGTGAAAAACGCACGTGCAGGGCGTGCAAAGCTATTGTTTTTGCCTACTAAATATGCAAATTTGTGACGTTCTCGTTGCCGTCGCCGTTGTCGTTGCTTAAGTTCCCTAATAAATAAAGCGCGCCGTTTGATACACAGATATTCAAAACATGCATTCGTGTAACATTCGTGTAACTTTTATCAGCATCTCC
This sequence comes from Montipora capricornis, assembly GCF_036669925.1. Lineage (NCBI taxonomy): Eukaryota > Metazoa > Cnidaria > Anthozoa > Scleractinia > Acroporidae > Montipora > Montipora capricornis. The sequence continues at coordinate 2,393,226 of NC_090891.1, read as the reverse complement.
TCCTGTTGATATATATGTCCCTTGTCTCATCCAGGAAACCAATATGCATCTGCTTTCATTGCCATTTGAAAGAAACAGCTATTTAGCTTTCAAAACATCAGGGAAGTTTGTGCCAAAGTACTTTCAACGCCATGGCCACAGAGCTCGACAACGGAATCGCTAATTTCACTCGTTCCAGAGATTCAAACCCGATTCTGGACAAGTTATGAGATGTTTCAGATGGCATATCTCCATTTATACAAATAAAATCAAGTTGCACCGTCCACGGCATTGTAAGAACAACAGGGAGCAATTTTTTTCGTACACTTATGGCGGATTAGTCTCGAGGACTTCGCGAGAGCTCCGCGCAATCACGATGGCATTTTTACTTCCGGCGTTTCAACAGCCAATCAGATCACGAGTTTGGTCGGCCAAAATTTGGCCGACCGTCCGGAATTCTTGAGAGACTTTTGGGGTGCTTACCATTTAGCCAAATAATCCGGATGGAATGATCGTTGCATAAAGGTAAGCGATTTTCCGAATTTAATGACCAACCGGATGAGAATGGCCATCCCGCATATTTTACTCGATCTTGTGAGAAAGAGCTTGGAAACGGAAGGTTCTCGCAAATGGTAAGAGCATTTCGCGAATTTCCTTCCGAACGGAAAAAGAGGACTACCTCTGGAGGTTGTCCACAATTTCCGAAAAGATTTTCCGGAAAATTACCTTTCCATTTGACCTCAAACCGAAATTTCCGGACTTTTTGGCTAAATGGTAAGCACCCTTTTGGTCAGGCCTAATTTTAGCGAGCGACGACATAAGAGAACATATGGGCGAAGCTAAAAATGGGCCTGATCGCAGGTTACACATACGGGGCAAAATTACTGAATGCTGATTGGCTGAGACATTGGCAATTTTTTTCTTAATCACGAGGGCACTTTTGGTGATCAAGAGAAGGATCAAGAGGGCATGATTACTTGATCCTGATTGGTTTAAAGTTGCTTAGCAACGAGGTTATTGCTAAGATTTTTTGCCGATTAAAATTTTCTGCAACAATCACAGGTAACCCAGGCTCACTGTGTGCGTCACGTAGGTATTAAAATATAGAGAACATATGAGGTCTGAAAATTTGCTAGAAAATGGTAATAAAAATCGATAAAACTTACCATGTGGTGAGCTGTTGTTGTCTTTAATACGTACACGAAGTTTCGGGGAAAATGGTCCCCGTTCACCTTCCTTCATAATATAGTAGGGAGCTTAAGATCTACGACGACGACGTCGACGACAACGCCACAAAACAGTGATATCATTGGTTAAAAGAGCATAAATAATCGTGCTGCACGTGCGGCACGGATTATTGCTCATATTTTTGCGGTTTTCTGTATGACGACGACGTGAAATCACCAAATTTTAGGTTTTGACGACAACGTGAGCATGCTACAAAGAATCTTTCATTCTCTATTTTCACTCTGAAATCGCTCTTACCAGTTAATTTTTAGGATACTTCGCCCATATTGTAGGACGTAAACGAGATGGAATAATCGCGAAAGACTTTTACTAGAGCGAAGTTCTATTTTGAGGTGACGTTTTCGTTGACGTCGCCGTCGTAGATCTTAAGGTCCCTAGTGACAAGGTAGGAGACGGAAGCCAGCGTCGGGACTCCGATCGACCCAAAACAAGCACGATTTTTTCCGCGAAAATCAAATCCAGTCGCTAAATAAACACACCAGGTTCGTGGAATAGGAATTTCTCTAAACCATGAATCCACTGAAGCATCTCCAGGTAGCAACGCGGAGCCACCAGACTCCGTAAAACTTGTAAGTTAACCTGCTAAAATGGCGGCCAGAAAGCGTGGTACTCACGAAGTGGGTTAGCATTAGATTCCATCCCTCAAACCCACATTTCCCGTCTCATTTAACTTACACGACGTACAATCTGCTTTAGACTTCAAATCTACTTCAAAGAAACAAACATTTCAATGTGTAGAGAAAATTCAGATTAGGCGAGCCAAAGAGTTGAACCTGGAGCGATGGGTTCCCTTGCACATTCCAATATCCACTAGACTAACGAGACAAGCTCCTGGAAAATCGAATTTTTTAGAGTATTGACATAGTAGTACCCAGCAAAACAAGTAAAAGCTAACCGTCTTCAAAGTGGTTTTTAGACCTAAATACTGTAGATCAGCGCGGCTTTGCTTAGAAACGATATTTCTTGTTGAACTAAAGCTCTAATTCTGCCTGTTTTCATTCTTTTCACAGCGGTAAGCATGTCATATTAAGACGGGATATTACGTCGTGTAATTGTAAGGAAATGTGCCAGGGTGGTTTTGGTGGATGGAATCTAATGCTAACCCACGAAGTGCCCAATTCAAAATGGCACTGAACTCTGGACGCCTGGTGACGAGTATAATAAGTTCTGGAGGGAAGGGAGTCCCAAATTGCTAAAAACAAAACTCACTGAGCAATTTGGGATTCCCCTCCCTCGAGGGAGACTTATTATACTCGTCACCAGGCGTCCAGAGTTCAGTGCCATTTTGAATTGGGCACTTCGTGAGTACCACGCTTTCTGGCCGCCATTTTAGCAGGTTAACTTACAAGTTTTACGGAGTCTGGTGGCTCCGCGTTGCTACCTGGAGATGCTTCAGTGGATTCATGGTTTAGAGAAATTCCTATTCCACGAACCTGGCGTGTTTATTTAGCGACTGGATTTGATTTTCGCGGAAAAAATCGTGCTTGTTTTGGGTCGATCGGAGTCCCGACGCTGGCTTCCGTCTCCTACCTTGTCACTATATTATGAAGGAAGGTGAACGGGGACCATTTTCCCCGAAACTTCGTGTACGTATTAAAGACAACAACAGCTCACCACATGGTAAGTTTTATCGATTTTTATTACCATTTTCTAGCAAATTTTCAGACCTAAACTTCGCCTCATATGTTCTCTATATTTTAATACCTACGTGACGCACACAGTGAGCCTGGGTTACCTGTGATCACAAAACATAAATTCTCATTATTGTAATAATTTCACGACTATTCCAAGTTTTTTAATGTGAGAAAGGTATGGCATTCTCTCAGGAATGAAAACGTTATGAGCGGCGCTTTATTTAGGGGAGAAAATGAAAAATTATCTTCAAATGCTGACGTCCTTCATAAAACCTTAAATTTGATCATTTCACGTTGTTGTTTTGCTGAAGACGGCGAAGAATTGGACAAAAATTAAAAAACGCACGTGCAGAGCGTGCAAAGCTATTGTCTTTGCCCACTAAATATGCAAATTTGTGACGTTCTCGTTCAGGGGCGGATTTAGGGGGGGGGGGGGGGCCGAGGGGGCCGAGATTAATTTTTTTGTCAAAATATACAATAATTTTATAATTTTGTAAGCAGTCTGTTGGAGCTTTTGATTTTTTTAGCTAAAGCATGATTTTTCGCTAATAGTATGACCAAAGTTGTGCGAAAAAGCTGTCAACGTTACCGGCGTTAATATTATCCTTTTGAAATGACGAAGAAGACTGGAAATTCCTTGTCTACAGTCAACCTATTTTACAGAGACTGTAACAACGTAAAACCTTAATGTCTATATATATATAATTATATATATTTTGGTTAGGTAGAAATAGAATATCATTGTGACACGTACGTGCTTATGTGCTGTTCCATCAAATCATGAACCCTGTGTTCATTGCTGCCTTTTACACTGCCAAGCATCTTTTTAGATTCAGGGTAGGACTTAGCCGTTCGTTACAGGGTTCGACATTGGATGTTATTGAGGTATACAGGCATATTAACGTGGTGAAAGATCAGCTGGCAGATATACGCAAGGATGCAAAACAGTGTTTGCGCATTCAGTGCATGAAAAGATTCAGAAAATGGCTAAGAAAGCAGACGTAAAGATCACCATCCTGCGCACTTGTGGTATACAGACACTTCATTCGTTTCTTCCAAGGCTGTTGTGACTTTGGAGCGAAAAGTCATAAACCATGCATCACTATAACCACAACTTATAATTTTATTCAATATGGAATCCTGATATTTTACTTTCCAGATTGCACTAGATTGCATGCAAGAGTACCCAAATTTTCAAAATTTTCTGGCGGCGCATGCCCCCAGACGCCCCTTGAAAGTAGCGCCGAAGGCGCTACTGAGGCGCGCTGATTAGTATTCTTGTTCGGCCCCCACTTTCAAAAAATGCTAGATCCGCCCCTGTCGTTGACGTCGCCGTTGTCTTTGCTAAAGCTCCCTATTAATCACGTCACCTCGACGGACGAAATGGCTGCCAGTAGTCGTTTTGCCACTGTAAGTGAAGATGATTTCGCGTTGAAATGTTTTTTTTCTCTTTTTTGAAATAATCACCAGTATATTTATACTAAAACAATTATTCACCTCAGGCTCAGTGATTATCGGTGAATATTCAATTCGACTTCGTCTCAGTGAATATTCACCGATAATCACTTTGCCTTCGGCGAATAATTGTTTAATAACTCGATAGACTTACCGTGACTGTTACACGAATAAGCTAACCTTAGGCCTAAAGACAAGTTTGTAGGCCTAAGGTTAGCTATTCATGTAACAGTCACGGTAAGTCTATCGAGTTATAATTACATTTCAACCTGCAACCTGCAAAAAATACCTGCCGCCAGCGACTTGGCAAAGTTCTTGTTAGAGAGGAAATCAAATATGTTGCCACATTGGCATATTTTGCAGTCAAACAGTTGCTCGAGCACAAGGGTATGGCCGAGCACGTTGAGCATTTGCAAGTTGAGCATTTGCTCATGCAGGGCCCCCGTGATTCCCTCGATTGTGAACTTCATGTTTATATTTTTGGTCCCAGAGACAGTGTCCGGTGGAGAGAAGGTGGTCCTCCCATCTGTGGCATATACAGTGGATAGCGGGAATCGAGTGAGTTGTGCCCATGGATCCATGGGGTCCTCCTTGGAGCATTGGCTGCACACCTGCTTCCAGCCTCTCACTGAGGGTCATGATGTCAACCCCACCAAAGGTTGCTGTGGGTTTTCTCTGGGAGTTTTGCCATGTTCTTAATATAATGTTGAGGTCGTACCTTCAGACAAGATCAATGGCAAGCTTCTTTTTGCACTGTAAACAGTCACTATGGCGTCTTCCAAGACTGTATCACGTGTGGGACGTTTGCAAGCATTGAAGGGGGAGGGGTGACAGGTAGTTTCAAGTTGGTGTACACAACAATGGATGGGCCTTAAATTTTGGACACAATGGCCTATTGACACAGAGAATAAGCAACATAGTCCCATAAAATAAGGAGTAGGGTGTTCTGGTGATAGATGGAAGGCGCCTAAAGTAGAAGAAGGACATATCACCAACCCGACACCCCTACTCTCACGGCAGTCCATATGGTCCACGCAACTTCCTCTTTCACCCGTTCACAAGCAAGGTGGGCTACAACCTCTAACCCAATTATGTCCCTCAAAGATTGAGAAGTCAAAACAGTAACATTATGTGTCAGTGGAAGTGTAGTTTAGGACATTTAATAGCATCCACTCAGTGCCAAAGGGCAGTGAGATTAAGGCGGGCCGGCCGTTTTTGCTGTCTCTGAAGTCTTGTGGGCTGGTGGCTAGGTTTGTTTACCTCTGTGGTTTCCCACTCTGCCGCTTGGTGGTGCCTGTGTTGGCGCTGAGGCCGTTCAGTGTCGAGGGCAGGTTTGTTTACATTTTTCGTTCGTATCGAGGTTTGTTTGTGTTTTCGGCAAGTGGTCGGTGGCCTTACAGGGATGCCCTGGTAGATTTCAGGCTCACGTGTGTCCTCCTCATCAGACATACTGTGGTCAGAGTGGACACTCTCACTGTCCTCCTCCAACTGGGGTTCATTATTAACGTCTGGGGGGGGGGGGGTCTAAGGTCTGCTTGAGCCCACTCACCACTATAGTCGTGTAGAAAAACTTTCTTCAACCGGTCTATATGTACCATGTATTTCTTTGTCCTGGCAGGTTTCTGTATTGTTGCAGTGATATCATTAAGCATATCCGTGACAGTGAAGGGGCTTTTCCATTTGGCCTGGAGAGCGGGGCTCCTGCCCTTGGTCCTGGTCTTGTCATGGACCATGACAGTGTCACCAACAATAAATTTTCTGCGTTTTACTCTTTCCTCATAATTCCTCTTCTGTCTCTTAATGGTACCTGAAAGGATGTCCCTGGCCCTATTAAATGCAGCCACAATGCTGTCCCTCAGCTCCCTCACAAAATTGATTTTCGACTTGGGTACTTCACTTAGATTCCCATAAATCCATTCCAGGAGAACAAGCATTTCATGTCCAAAGGTCATCCTGTAGCGGGTCTCCCTGATGGTATCCTGGACAGCAGACCTGTAAGCTATCATGACAAAAGGTAATCTTGTGTCCCAATCCATCTGCGTGTCTTTCATGTAAGCCCTGAGCATTTTCTCGATTGTGCCATTTAATCTCTCGCACAACCCATTTGTCTGGGCATGGTAGGCGGTGGTTTTAACCTTCCACGACCCTAGGAGTTCACGGCAGCGAGCATGAAAAGTGTCAATAACAAACTCAGTGCCCCTGTCAGGTTGGGGCCCCTTTAGGAGACTGTTTCTGGAAGTGTGGGATGGTTTGATCCTTTGGCACATAGAGCAGCCTCTAACATACGCCTTGATAGTGTCTTTCATGGATATCCACATGGAGGGCATGAATGTAGTACCATGTTTTATTAATGCCAATATGGCCCGAGCTCTCACGGTCATGGCGTTCCCTGAGATAGCATGTCAGGAGGCTGTCAGGTAGGACGCTCCGCATCTTTGACTCGCCATTTGACAAAATCCAAGAGTAGGTGAGAACACCGTTATCATCCAACTTGAGGGTGTCAAATCTGGCCCACGAACACTTAAGTTTAGAGCTTTTGCAAGTGATTTCGTCCCACTCAAGCCTGTTGTCCTCATGTAGCCAGTTCCTTACAATTTTCAAGACAGGGTCCTCCTCCTGGTGTTGTTCTATATGGCCTCCAGTCTGCAGTCTCACCGGATGGGAAGCTGGGAGGGTCCTTGGGCTTTCTTTCTATCCTTTTCCTTCTGTAAGGGGGCTCAGACTCGCCATCTTTGACCTCGCTAGAGATGGTATAGACCCCTACACAGGTAGCACTTAAACACTCGGCCCCATGGTTGTCCCTGCCGCATTGAGGGCACGGTCTCCTGCTCAGGACGTCAGCATTCAAGTGTAGCTTCACTGGCCTATGCTTCACAGTATAGTTGAAGCAGGCCAGCCTTTCCAGCCATCTGAATGCCTGCCCAGTTGGGGTCTTGAATGTTTGTAGCCACCGGAGAGCAATATGGTCTGTCCCTAGGGTGAAGTCGGCCAAGCCGTGTAGGTAATAAGCAAGGGCTCCCATAGCCAACAAGCAGGCCAACATCTGCTGTCTGGTCACACAATACTGTTTCTCTGGGCCAGACCAAGCCTTGGACCAGAATCCAATCACTCTCTCCGCACCATTTTGCACTTGGCATCTGTGTCCTGAATGTACTGCCCTGTTGCCTGTGGGTAGGCGAGCACTTGATCATTACTGAGTGCATTTCTAAGGCGTTCAAAGGCCTCCTGCTTGTCAGAGGACCATTTCCACTTCACTTCCTTCTTGAGCAGCTCATTTAGGGGGGAAGAGATTCTACCAAAGTTTTCAATGAAGTGCCTGTAGTATCCGGCCAACCCTAGGAAAGTTCTAAGTTGGGATACTGATGTCTTGCAGATTCATTCTCAGGTAAAGATCCTCTGGTATGCAGGAATGTGTGCAACCAGTATCAAGCATCAGGTCCACACATAAGCCGTGTAAATGTCCGAGCACATACCATGAGCCCATATTCCTAGTAGGGTGTCTGGGTATCTCGTTGGACCCCATTGCAGGGGAGATGTCAACACAGACACATAAGCCGTGTAATTTCCGAGCACGTACCATGAGCCCATATTCATATTAGGGTGTCTGGGTATCTCGTTGGACTCCATTGCAGGGGAGATGTCAACACAGACACATAAGCCGTGTAAATGTCCGAGCACGTACCATGAGCCCATTATAGACTTTCAGGTCTTCTCGGACAAGGGCTGTAAACCGTAGGCCCCATCTCACAAATAGCTCCTATGTTCATAAGTTCCCTGTGGGACGTTAAAGAACCCACGCACTATTCGAGACGAGTAGGGGATGGAGTTCCCGGTGTTGTGGCTGTCCTGTTCTCTCCAGCACAAGTGACCGGCTTGGCAGTGATGTCTCTTAAAAGGCTTATGTTGTATGAGGCCTCCTAAGCAAAAACAGCCATCAGTCAAAAGGGTCTTTCCCGAGCTGGAACATGTAGATGTAGATGTAGATGTGCCATGCTCCATATGGAGAAAATGTAACTAGAGGGCTATGGTATTGTGTTTAAGTGAAACGGCAAACGGCACGGTGTTGCTGTTCCTAAAAGCATGAAAATGCCGTTATTCTGCCGTGTACCTCTCTGTTAAGATGTTTCTCGGTAAATGAAATGAGGTGTAATGCGCCCGTGGGAAGGATAGGGTACAAGTTGCTTGGCAACAGGCGAAAGGACAGCAGAAAAATCAACCTCCCAGGCAGGATTCGAACCTGCGACCTGCGTGACACCGTTGTTAAGCTCTGTCCATTGAGCTTAATGGACAAGGTGTCCCACTAGTCTGCGGGCTCCACAAAATCATACGCCTCAATTTCACAAATACATAAAATGATGGAAACGTGTAATGCAGCTCTCCAGTGAGTTCTAGTGGCTCAATGAGTAAAGCATCCGATCGGTGTTACGGAGGTCGTAGGTGTGAATCCTGCTTAGGTCTCTGATTTTTCAGTTGTCCTTTCGCACGTTGCCAAGCAACTTATATCCTATGTTTCTCGATAGAGCGACTTTCGTATGACCTTGGAAAAGTGTTCGCAATTTGTTTCACAGACCACTGTTTGTCGAGATTAAAAGAAAGCTTCACCTTATTCCAGCCAAGGAAACTCCC
>NC_090891.1:2336784-2379284 GCF_036669925.1 Montipora capricornis | reverse complement strand
AACTCTCCCTAAAACCAATCACACGACAATTTATACACAGTAGGAATTACACACCTTCACTGAAATTCAAGGGTTCATTAACACCAATCCCAAAATTAAATTCCGCCAGCAATTAACATCATCATCAAAAAAGAACTATACTTCTGACTCGTTTTCAGTGTTCTTACCGAACAAAAAGCTGTTTTCAAATTATCAAATAGACTGTTCACCAGCCGCCTCGCTAAAATGGGAGGTGTGTGCTTGTAGTGTTCCAGGGGCTTCCGCTGTGGCCAGCCAGCCCATAGATAAAAAGCCACCCCCATGGCTGGCAAATCCCCGCAACACAGCCATGAGCTCCCATTCCAGGCACCCATCACCTTAATGGACTCAGTGGAAGGAAAAATAAAGGGTAGTGTGGAGTCAACCTCGTTACCAAGGTCTCCATTGTCGACAAAGAGACCCTGGGAACGAGGTTAGGGTGGGGTGGGGGAAGCTCAAAAACCAACGATGAAAACCACCTGAGAAAAACTCAAAAAGCTGGCTGACGAAAACCACGACGATCCACGTAAGCCTGCACGCATGAGTCTGACCGCTGACAGCTTGACCGAAGGCCGCCCAAGAGTTTCTCTTGGCTGCTATGAGCGATGACAACGAAAAAACTGAACGCTAGAAAGATGACCGCTACGCTCGTAGGGGTTAACTTAGTTAAATGGGCATTTAACTGCATTTAACAAATACACAGTTCCCTAATTCTCGTTTGACTGTCGAGATCGAGTTCACCTCGGCGAACTGCCGCAATCTTTGTTTGCAAAGGCGAGGGCGCTCAAGGAAGAGCAACAAATCTTGCGCATGGATCTCCCCAGTCCCAAGTCGGAGTCGCCATTCTCTACTTGCACAAATCCCATAATGCACCTCTTCTACCCCCCAAGATTTTGCAGAGGCATTGTTTTCGATTTCTCTCGGGACATCTTAATGTCCCAGGAGTAATTGCAAACAATTATTATGCAAAAAATTTGAGGGATAAAAGAGATGTATTATAGGATTTGTGCAAGTAGAGAATTGACAACAAAAATGGCGACAGTTCGCTGATGCGCACGATCTCGAAGTTCAAAGAAAACGGGCTCCCGTAAGCAGTCTACTAAAAAAAAAACCAGGCGTAACTGGCCCAAGGTCAGAGAGAGTAAAATCCGGTTCGCGAAAGCTGGGAAAACCCACCATTCTTTTAAAAAATCAAGTTTGCGCGGGAAGACCAAAATATGTTGTGTGCCAGGTTATTTTTACTCAAACTCACCACTCCACCAACGACTTCATCTCTTGCATCAACCGCATAGACTTTGACGATGTGATAACAAAAGTCCAAGGCTTCAAAGCGGTTTTCTTGACCCAATAAAGCAATCAATGTACAGCCTGCCCAGTTGAGTCCTTCTCCAAAACACTGCCTGCAACGTTAATTAACTTTATTTAAATTTAGGCTGATGACAACAACAGGACTATCGTTCCAATTCACTCAACTCAAATATTGATAACGAGAACGATAATTATGATAATCGTGACAGCCATGATAATTATGAATATAAACAATCATAGTTATCATAGAATCATAGATAACAAAATCGTAGACAACGCGAGCACTCGAAGAGAAAAAGTATGGCTTGTTCGAGTCGTAATCTTTCCGGTGAGTAATTTATTTTGTCCGTAAGTTATTGATCTTGATTGCGACGTATTAAAGCAATTGCATGTACCGTAAATGCTCGATTTAGCGCCCAGCTTCAAATTAGCGCCCCGCTGCGAATAAGTGCCCCTCCTAAGGGTTAAAATATGCACTTGGTGACCTCATGGAGTTCATTAACTACTAAATGAGCCACTTACTCAACAGTTAGTTCATTCTGCCTAAGAGGTTGACAATAATTAAACTGAATTGCACTCCACAGACGATGAAACTCTCGGCATTCGTCAACGTTCATCACACCGTTAGCAGGGGGCATCTCTTTCCAAATTTCGTGCACCAAGAAAGACTTGATTCGCTTGAGAACAGCTTCAAAAATAGAAAGACCGCAGCAAAGTCGTTCTTTGGTTAATAAATCCCCTTCTTGGGCGTTGACAATTTGCTGCAAAGAGGAAATATTCACATGTACGAAATGCATTGTTGAATATGATCACAAAAGCTTTTTTGTAGTCTAGTTGTCTTGCATGGGGAACGTGTGAGCAAGCATATATATACATTTATTTCAATCATCGAGTCCTTTCACGGGAACACATGCGCCCAACAATTGACCTGTTCCCAACTGAGTGGCTTCATAGCTTAGTTGATAGAGCATTCCACCCGCAACGCAGAGGTCAAAGAATTTTGCGATTCGGATTTCGAGATGAAAACGAGCCAACAAGAGCTACTTTGAAGAAAAGGAAACCAATCATGACAAAAAATCGTTGGCCCTTTGGAATTATAAGGTGTATCGCAGGCAAAAAAAAATCACTTTTTGTACTTTTTACTTTAATCATCTGCCAACGAAGCACGACTTGGGGAACCTTGTGCGAACCAGGGTTGGCGCTGCTGTAATAAGAGCACTACGCTGTGACCCGCGCATGTGCTTACTGTTCATTTGGATCTGCTCGGGACTTAAAAACCGTGATTATTACGATTCTGATTTATATCTACCTCTTTTGTTCCCAACTTGGTTATAGTTGTCAGCACCTGAAGGGAGCTATTCTGCGACTCCAGCGATTTCATTTTGTTTTCCAATTTTTCGCCCTCTGTTCGTTAAAAGGGAAAACACGCCAAAAATATTAATCAGCTTATAGAAGGCATCGAGAAATCCGAATTATTAAGATCTTAACTATACCTTTTAGGTATGGCCTCGGGATAATTCCTTGGAAAGGAGCAGCGTGCAACAAATCCATGATTTCCTCTTGCGACTAAGAAAGTGAGAATCGAAGAACATCAGACAAAAGACGAAAGTAGAGGATAATTTCTAAAGAAACTGTGGTGTTAGGTCGGCGGGGAATGAAGCTGACGAAATTTTGGTTTTATCAAACGACTTGATAAAGGCAAGTGCACCATCGTATTGGAGAATGATTTCGACCGTTCGCTCTGACGAAGCGCTAACGCTCGATACGTCAGCTCACAAAGGGATGGCGCACAGAGGTGAGAGCACACGACTCTCATCAATGTAGCCTGGGTTCGATTCCCAGATTCGGCGTCATATGTGGGTTGAGTTTGTTGGTTCTCTACTCTGCACCGAGAGGGTTTTCTCCTTGTGCTCCAGTTTTCCCTTCTCCTAAAAAAAAACCAACCTATGATTTGATGTGTTGATTTGATTTGATTTCTGTTCAGTGTCCTTAATTTGTGCCTCAGCGCTAAATACACTTGACACCATAATAAAGTTCATTATTATGATAATTACTATGATTATGATCATGATTATGATAATAATAATAATAATAATAATAATAATAATAATAATAATAATAATAATAATAATAATAATAGTTATTACAATAATAGAGCGAGTTTCAACCGAATGTCGTAAAACCAAAACCAAAGTAATTACTTTGGCCAATCAAAAAGGACGGAGACAATCCAATAAACCAATCAAAACTCGAAGTAATTACACGTAGCCGACACCAAGCGCGGGAAAATGTGCACGTGCGAGCCACGATTGGTTTTGGTTTCACTTGTGATTGGTTGACAAAGTGGCGCGAGACCTGTAAACCAATCACTGAGTGAAGTAATGCAAAACCAAAGCAATTCGCTAATTTCTTTCGACAATCAACTGAAAACCGCTCTATTACGATTGCCACGTTAAGTGATTGGCTAAGAAATCTCGCGCCTCCTTTTCAACCAATAAGAACAGTTCAATCCGGCGACTGCACGCGCGCATTTTCCCGTTCTTCATGCAAGGGACACAAAATTGATTTGAATTCTAATCAGAGGCTCACAGCCTGCAAGCAGGCTCTATCTCCGAGGGGTGAGCGAGAGAAAGGGGGGTGGGAGGAAAAGTAACCTCCCACCCCAGTCCCCGTCTTCCTCGATCGCCACGCGAAGAGAGAGAGCCTACTCGCAGGCTAATAGTCTCATCACACTTGAAGTGATTGGTACAAATCACTACAATTAATTTCTTTTGACAACACCTAACCGAAAATCGCAAAATGAAGCGACAAAGGATTAATAACATCACCAAGGCTTGCTGTTTACCAGAAAGCTCTCCAATTGTAAGCAGAAGAGGATGGCGTTGCCAATCTCTCTTAATCCCTGAAACACATCGGTTCTCAGGTATGGATACTGCATGATCGGCTCAAGGCTTGCGTGATAATATTCCAGAACACCTGTCGAAATAAACAGCTTTGTAAAAAAAAAAAAAAAACCAGTTTAAAAAACTTCGCGGACCCTTATTGGCTAATTTCACATCAAAAGTCTCGGGAAATCTATGACGTAAGGGGGTGACATTACGACGTTTCCCACGAACTGTAGACCGACCCAGACCTAAATGTTTAAAAAATTGACTCCTGCCCGACGGATGACTTGAATACGGCCAGGTTTTGCATTTTTTTCACGTATTACCAACATGAAAAACATTTCGAAACAAGTGCATAGCGATAAAAAAGACCATGCAACGTATAACGACCGAATTCAACGAGAAGACACTAACCTGTGGAACCATACTCGAATCGTGGTAAACCACATTTCTTGGGCATTCCTTCGATGAGTTGAGCGATGTACTGCTGCAGCTGACCATGAAGCTGAGGATAATAAATGACTATAGTCAAGACTACTGAGATATGAACAAAATTGCTTTTGGTTTCCGAACGTGGTGGAGCACTGACAAAAAACAGGAATCACTGATGTCATAAATAACACTGAAGGTCATAAAGACAACACAAGGTGTCCTTATCCCCAAACTCTGGGCGAAACACACAGACCTGTTCCTCTGATGTGAAATGAGGAAATCTTTGCTAAAGTCATTGTTTACATTTCGTTGCGTTAAATAACGCAAGAGTTTCCTAACACAAGGCATCCTGCTATTTACAAATTGACTTGAAAAGATAGAAGATCTTTTCAAACTTAGTTAACCCACTGACACCTCAAACGCCCCAGACCCAAGCCCCCCAGTTGACCATTAAATTCGTCAGTCGCCAGACAGAGTAAAGTCTCACTCCCAAAAGTCACGGGTTAATTGAAGGAACATAGTTTTTGACTGCTTAAATCGCCAATTTTAAGCTTTGATAACGAGCTCAATTATTGGGCAGCAAAGAAGCTAACGATCCGACACATTCTTTGTAAAATTTTCAATTTTCAACGCATTATTGCTAAGAGATTATCTGGTATATCGGGTTCAAATTTTTGGAGATAGACCATTATACAATGCAAATTCAACAGTCAGTACTTTGTTTTCGGCTGCCTGATTACAAAACTATAGCCTTGTGTCAATGAAGCAAAAAATGAAATCAAAGATTCCCCTACAGCACACGATGTGTCATGACGATGAAGAATTCTCGACCTAAAAATGAGGCTTGGCGCTGCAATTTGCACAATGAAAAAGACAAAACGAATTGGTCGCCATGAACGCTACAGTGACGAAACTTTTCCACCTACCAAACTCTTGATGATCTTAAGAAGTTCTTCGATGACAACAGCAATGCCTTGGTAACCTAACAGCCGCGCCATGCAAGCAAAATGGATGTCCCCAACGAAGTTACTGTACAGAGATCCAATGGCATTGAACACTGAATTCTGAAGCTGCAAGAACAAAAACACCGTAGCTCTCAACTATGTGAGGTGGGGTAGCTTTTATTGGAGTGTTGTGTCAGCAAAACCGGCAATATTGCTCTGACCAATAAGAACGGGAGCAAAACAGCGCGATGACCCATTCAGAATTCAAAGCAATTACATGTAACTTGTTCAAACCGCGGAAAAATGCTAGTGTGCAAGTTGACGTTAGTTTCGGGGTTACATGAAATTGGTTGAAAAAGTGGCGCGAAATTGTTAACCCAACCACAAAGGATGATTGTAAAAGCGCAATTACTTAGGACAATAAAGAAAACTGCAGTTAATGAGAACCAGAACGTCACACAACAATACACAATTATTGGATAAGGTCTTTGCGATGGTCGAGGCAAGCCCTGAAAACGGAATCAAGAGAACATGAGCTAAGTAATAGAGCGAATCTTCGTGCTCAATGGCCCCATGATAATCAGTGGAAGTTTATTTTTAGACTGCGGCTATGCGGCAATGTTGTTTCCATGACCACGCAGTGTACTTCCACGCCAACTGGCCAATAAAGTGCCGTCCTTGAAATGACCACGCATGATGGCACATAACTAAAAATGGAATTCTAATCATTTTCATCCGACAAGGGACAAATACCGGACATCCGCTCTCTCTCTCCTCGTATTCTCTTACCAGAATTCAACAATTACTTTATTACTCAATGCCTAAGAGGAATGAAGCAACAAAAGTGTTCTTTCTCTCCTACGATGTACACAGTAGTGATCAATTTTTGACGGCTTTGGCCAATGATATTAGCCGTCATTGATCATGCTTCAGCTCCCAAATCATTTTACCGACAGACGCAGACGATGAGTAACCTAATCATGATGCTGATTTCCGGATCAATTTCTCCGGTTTGCGAAGACCTTTTGCAATGTATCTCTGGTTTGGGTGTCAACTAAGTTCAAGAGAGTATAGCGGCTAACTAGACTGCTGAATCGAAAGCGTTTAATAGGCTTTGTCCAAGAGAATCGCACCTTTTTTACCAGACATGATGATGATAAATAGTAAGTTTACTATTCTAAAGTCCGAGGCCATTGGCCTAGGCTCGAAACGGCAGTTTGCGCTCATCAAGTTAAGAGGGGATACATACATACATACATACTCAATTGACCGCTCCCTATAGGGGCTTTTCAGGGCCAATGAAACACAATCAACGAAACAATAGAACACAACAACTACAACTGTTAAGAATCCCAACTGGCCGGAGGCAAACCAGTTGGCTATTTACAAGTGCAGCTGGGAAGTTGAACCAGGGAATACCAGGAACAAAGAGTGGTCAGAGCGGGTCTTGAACCCGGGATCTCCGAATATCAAGGCAAGCGCCCTACCACTCGGCCACACTGCCTCCACAAATCTGATTTGGGATCTGCAATCTTATCGATTAGATTGAAAGCAATATCGTTTTTTTGTATTTCCAATAAAGTCGCCTGCCTCATTCAGGGAAGCCACTTAAACAGTCGAGAGGAGAATAATACACAACTATATATCGCTCCTCTTTCCCATTCTCTTCTCGGCTGTTTATTTGTTTGCGTGACTGAGGCGGGACATTAATCTAAGGTTCATGTACACCCTAAGTCACCAGTACCTTCGTGCCAAAGAAGTAATGATGCGATGCTTTTGGAGCTTGATCCCTGGAAACTTTATCCACCAAAGACAGCGACGTGGGAACAAACCTGCCGGATAGAGAGGAGAAACATGAAAGAGGAAGTCTTTCTGGAGACGGCACATTGTAGTATCGAAATGCTCAAATCACAGATAACCATCGAGCTGCGATAAGCGATGGCGGAGCGTAACAAGTTGAGCCCCTAAGTCTGTTAAAGGTTCCCCTACGACGAAGTTGAAGACAACGAGAAAGACATCGAAAATGGTAAATTCGCGTATTTAACATGACTGCTATTTTTTTAACTCTATCAGCATGAAACATCGGCTTCAAATGTCAAAAGTAGCATAAACGGGGAACGCGATAAAAGAAAAATGATTGTCTTTGTGCTCACGTCCTCCAAAGAACTCAACATTGGTCATTTCAAGCCATTTGGGAAAACCACCACTTAGATTTGTGTACACCTGTGCTCTTCGATAGCAACAACCATCGTATTCTGGCGTGTGGACTGCAGGTACATAGAAGGAAAGAATCCCTTAATTTAACCGCAGGACGTGGGAAAAGGAATCAGCACACTCGACGCAACGACTTTTTACCTGAAACTCAAAGCTCACACAAACATGATTCAAATGTGTCATTCAAAAACGGTATTACACTGCTGACAATTCTTCTTGAAGACTCAGTTTTTCCATTGGGTATTCTATACCAAGAGCGGTGGACACCGAGAGACGGTCGTATAAGTTCGGATGTCTTCGTTTAAGAAAAGGCAACACAATAAAGCTAGGATAAGCGCAAGCATAAGAGCGCTTATTTCATCGTGAAAACGGGGTTGACGCAAGCATAAGCACAAGAGCAAGGATCAAAATTTCCGTTTTCCTTGTGCTTTCCCTTATATGCTTGCGTTCGCTTGCGTTGTGTGACA
The DNA here is from genome assembly GCF_036669925.1 of Montipora capricornis. Lineage (NCBI taxonomy): Eukaryota > Metazoa > Cnidaria > Anthozoa > Scleractinia > Acroporidae > Montipora > Montipora capricornis. Next base: position 2,371,016 of record NC_090891.1, on the reverse strand, counting down.
ACGAAACACAGTAATTTGGTACGTCTGGCCAATTAAAGCCTTTGTGCGCATGTTCCAGATTCCCCGCATCTGAGAATTTGAACAAAATGGCGGATGCCGTGGTTGATTTTGATGCTTGCGTCGACGTTCGTTTTTATTAGCAGAAGCTACTTACGCTTTCTCTTGTGCTTGCGTCGCCAATAAAAACCAAGCTTTAGAAGAAGAGAAAGTCGACATTTTAGGCGACAAACGTTTACTGAGGGTTAAATTAAATTTGGCAGGGACCTTGTGCATACCGTGGCAACTGCATCATTCTTACCTGTTTGTGGACGAGTTATAGCAGTAGTTTGGTAGGAAATCAAAGTTGAGTTCCCAAAACACGTGAAGCGTAATCCTTCCATAAGGTGCCGAGACTGAATGGTTTGCCTCGTTCAACATGTTCTTGAATGGAACCAATTTGACACACTTGGATAAAAGCTTATAGGTCATGCGGTTCACTTCAAGGAGATTCTCCAAATCCTGCAAGTATCAATCAATCATTCAATCAGTCAATCATTTGATCAATAAATAGCTTACAGATTCTTGGTGAATTAAACAGCATATTTTGTAAGAATCTGCATGTAGGCTGCGTGATTAATTGGTCAAGCTGTTGTGGCCTTACAGTTCGTAACTTTCTTGACGCATAGTAAATTCTCCTTGGTCTATGGACGAAGCTAAATGAAATATAATAAAGTAAAATGCACATTTTTTAGCCAACCAGACTACAGCCAAATACATTTAATGGGTACCATATAGGTAGGATAAATTTCAGATATTACATTGTTGTAGTTATGAACCCGTTAGTTAATTAAGCGTAAACGAAAGCACTTCAAATGAAGCTCTCATGTAAACTCTTCGTGTTCAGATCCTCTCCCAATAGACCAATTTCGATATATTAAAATTCAGTCCAAAACAAAAGGCATCATCTCGAGGCTCTGGGGAATAAATATAAGGATTTGTATGAGTTTATTCCCCAGAGCCTCGAGATGATGCCTTTTGTTTCGGACTGAATTTTAATATATCGAAATTGGTCTATTGGCTTGAGAGCTCAACTGGTAGGTCTGTGACTGCAACAGTAGCGCAGAGGTCATGGGTTCAAATCGCGTCCAAGTCTGAAATTTTCAGGCTTTCCCTTCGTGACAGCGGTGATCTAAATTCTTAAATTCGGCTTTACGTATTTGCCCTTACCACAACGCCGCAGATGTCTCCACTCTCAAAGCGTCCGATGGCACAGTCTAATGACCGGATCATGGCATTGTTCAAACGCTGAGTAATCAACTTGTTCAAGTCAATCGAGCGACCGAGAAGCTGAAACAAAATATACAGAACTGAAGACACTTTTTCATGGAAAAAAACTGTTAAAAACAACCTATAAAAGTGAAACTGAAACTATAATGGTCACGGTACTATCGATAATGTATTTATGTGTAGTTTGATTTGGAGGCCAAAAAATTCTATACAATAAGAAAAGCAGCGAGCAGTACGCGTGGCATGCATGTCTGAAAATTTCTAAGACATTCTCTGCAACGCGAGCTCACAACGGTTTATATTTCTTAATCTAATATCAAGTTCAAGGCTGTTCCTACTTATTCAGTCATAGAATATTTTACCAGCCACCATAAGATGTAAACTAGATGGGATAAACTAGAAGAAATTACAATTTTCTCTAGTTTTGAATTGGTAAAACTGCCTTCATTTCGTGCTCACTCGTACTTCCTATTCACTTTATCGGCTGTATTGTGCATTTATTTCAAAGGAAACAGACCAAACCGTAACAAATAAATGCAGCCACCCGTCTTCAGAGCAAAAGAGAGGTTTGGAAAGACTGAAAGACAGTAGGGACTTTAAGATCTACGACAGCGACGTCGAAGAAAACGTCACCTCAAAATATAACTTTGCAATATCGCAAGTCTTTCGCGATCATTCCATCTCGTTCACGTCGTACAATGTGGACGAATTATCCCAAAAATAAAACGGTGAGAGCGTTTTCAGAGTAAAAATAGAGAAAGAAAGAGTCACATTTGTAAGCACGCGCGTTTTTAAGACGCGGACGCCGACAACCGGAAGAGAACATTTCGCGTGCCAGGACAGTGGTGTCTCCCAGATTTTTAAAGTAATCATTTGTAATGGAGAAAATATACTTAGCAATGTAAATGTGAGTGTTTGAAGACAAATTAAAAGGAAAAACAGCTCCCTTCCAGTTGCCGTCTGCGGCCCAAAAACGCGCGTGCTTAAGCTCCCTAATCTCCCGCCTAATAATGTATACAGTCTTCAATGGTAACTGAAGCCTGTTAACCTAGAGTGTCTAGATTTTCATTTCTTTATGATCGCGGGTGCTCTTGGGGGTTCCAGCCGACCAAAAGTAAAAGTTGCATTCCCAGACAGGATTTGAACCTAGAGCACCCACTTTGAAGGAACTGTTTTTATCCACTTTGCCACTAAAGCTCAATTGGCTGACAATTGTACCGATTATTTACCAAATAACAATTAATGGCTGAGGTTGAGCATGATAGCGATAATTATCAAAGCCAAAGGCCATGATAATTGTCGCTATAATGCTCAACCCTGGCCAATAATTGTTTTACTATGCATATTCCTTAGCTGAGCTCCGCCATGACAAAACTGATCAAAAATGCTGGTTAGCGTATTAGGTGACGTCACTTCTGCATGCATAAAACTAATGTCTATAGGTATGACGTCAATTCGACATATATAAAATCTATTGTCTGTAGGTACGACGTAAGAGAAAAAGAGCAAGGAAAAGTTAGCTGCGTGCTTAAAGCCAATCAAAATCGAGCTGGTGACACTAATGTATAATAATACACGTTTACAGCGGCAGTCGGAAGAAAAAAAATATGGACATATTAGTAAAAGACAATAATGTTCTGGCAGTTAGCGACGTGGTAGTATAGTGGTTAAGTGAAAGGTTTGTTAACTGAACATTCCCAACTTCGAGTCCAGCGAGTTCAGGCATAGATATTCATTTCCCATAATCTCAATCAAACGCTAAGCGTCTCAACTTGACGATAATAGTCAAACCCCCAACAGCACCCGCGATCATGATGAAATGAAAATCTAGACACTCTACCTTAACACGCTTCAGTTACCATTGTACACAGTATACATTATTTGGATGGAGACTGGGTTGGCGTCGTAGATCTTAAAGTCCCCAGTAACACATCGGCTCCAGCGATCGAGAGCGTCAAGCAACCAATAATAGACAGAGGGAATTGGGGAGGAAACGAATTTCACCGTTTGCTCGGAAAATCAAACGTCGGGTGACGTCGGGACGACTAGACAAAATGCACGGAAAGTACCTGGACGTGTCTCTGTCTGAGAAGTGTTTCATATCTATTTGGGCGCGTGTTCATTTTGGCAGCGGCTTCTGCATCCATGCGGACCAGCTCAGATTTGAACTTCTTGTCTAGCAACAAACTGCAAAGTATAAATAACAAAGAAGTATGTTTTTTCAAAGGATTTACGTGCAATTGCTGCACACGTAGTAAACAAGCAAAACTGCGGGTTAAGAAGGTCGACTTCGTCAACTGGGCACAGCAGACATAAAAAGACCCTCACGTTTCAGGGTTTTCGACAGTTTTGTACAGTAGCGGATATATTTCTTAAAACACTGGACGTGACATTTTTGGTGCCGCAAAGCGCCAAAGTAAGCAAGTAAAAAGTTATAATAATAAAAAATGAAACAAACCCTTCAAGTATTGGCATCAAAGTACCGGACATGGAATAGAAAAACCACCGGGCGAAACGTCCGGTCTCCGGCCTCAAACGAAAACCCTGACGATAACACCCTTAACTTGTCAATACGTGATCGGAGGGGTATGTGCCATAGAGCAAATGAGGCGATTGGCAAAGAAAGCGATTAGCAAGAGGTAACCATGGCAACCTAGCCACGGGTCGACCTCGGTAGCCGTCACACTGTCTTCACAGTGGAAAACTCCTCTACGGAGAGGTTGCATGAGGCAAAAGCGACAAAAAGACAAGCATGAGTACAAACAACAGCGACAGCGCATGCAAAATGTCAATAACAGTTGACCAGCACTCCTTTCCAAGTTGACTTTGCTTATAAATAACCGCATTCTCCTTTTGAAGGCGATTTTAAAGAATAACCGGTGGCTCAGTTGTTTGAGCATTGGGCTATCATGCGGGAGGTCGAGGATTCGAACGCCGGCCGGATCAACGCTCTGATCTTTAAATAACTGAGGAGAAAGTGATGCCCGTGTAATTTCATCTGTAAATGGTTCAAATCTTCTCGGATAAGGACTATAAACCGTACGCCCCGTCACGTAAATACCTTCTATGTTCATAAGTTCCTAGTGGGACGTTAAAGAACCGATAAGAGTAGGGGATGTAGTCCCCGGTGTTGTGGCTTCCAGCAGAAGTGGCCGGCTTGGCGGTGATGTCTCTAAAAAGGCTTACGGTGTATGAGGCCACCTAAGCAGAAACAGCCGTAAGTCAAAAAGGGACTTTGCCGAGTGCTGGAACATGTAGATGTAGATGGCGCGATCATAACTAATCGAAAAGTGTGTAAATAAATGAATTTTCGAATCTCTTACTTTCACTTTCAAATTCAACCGGCGCCACCATTTTAAAGTGTTATGGTTACCCTATTGTTCTGAGACAAAGACCACCGGTTTAACAACAATAGGCCACGGTCATTTCCACGGTCGCCTAATTTAACATCTACATGTAACTTTACATTGAAGAAGAGCATGCTATCACAGTATTCAAGAGTTGATATCTCTTATCATCCCCTGGTTAAGGGTTAACTCACCTGCACGCTTGAGCCTTGTAATATAAAAATATTTGGTCACTGAGTTTGTACACAAACTGGTCAAAACACAGATTCACCTACGAGGAAGACAACGACGTTAAAAAAGGAGTTATTTTACGAAAAGAACCTAATTTTGAAAATCACAGGAACGTGGAATTAACTAGAGTCAGGGACCTCTTCCCGACTTATCTAGGAAGAGCCTCTGCTCGCAGGGTAAACAAACAATTACCTCAGCTTCAATTTCATCGTAGAGATACTGCTTCTTGAACACAGTCATGGCATAGTGAGCACTGTCATTGTAAAGGTCCAAAGGATACAGAACATACCTATATAAAAGAAAAGTAGAATGCATCAGTCCATCGACAATTATTTAAGAAATAGAAAACATGTACCGTGTTTGTATCGAGTTATAGAAACACGAGTGAAAGTTTGGGAGAACGAGAAATGCTGTGGGAACACGAGCCGCCTGTGAGTGTTTCCACAGCTTTTTCGAGTTCTCCCAAACTTTCACGAGTGTTTCTATAACTCGATAGAAACACGGAGTACATGTTTTCTATTTCTTTTAGAAAACAATGCGAGGAGAAAAAGGAAAACAACTTGTTAACTCTTATTATCAAAATGTAAATTCTCTTTGCTCGCGCCATCACTACGTCAACAGCTCGTGCTAGTTTTGTGTCTCCATCGAGTTATAGAAACACTATTTTAAACCAATGAGCGCGCGTATTTTCTTAGCACTGTTTTCTTAAAGTGAATAAAAATTATTGCGATTTATTATATTATATGAGTACGGCATGCCCAAAGGAAAACACCGGTTCCAATCCTGGACATTTCATCCCAACTATAGTTCGTCATCCCTAATATTCGGTACCCCACAGTGCAACAAATTTAGTAGTACATATCGCTAACATATGAAACATTGTAAGCAAAATATGATGTAGACTGTTGCAGTCCTTTCTTCCCCATATCCAGAGAGGGGAAGGTGGGGTGGTGGGGGAGGGAAAATAAAAACACTGATTTTTGGGTAAAACTGAGAGGGGACAGGGAAGAGGGAGGATATCTCAGGTCTAGGCTACCAGCTTGCGTGGGGAGGGTCGTGTCCGCTTATTCTGGGAGAAGAAAGAGGCTGCAGTCAAAATAGGATGATAGATGCCAATGAATACAGCTCACTTGAGTTACTTTGTGAGGGAAATAACCGGTTTCCGTTTGTCGACCGAAGTTACGTCCTGTTGGATGGGTTTAATATCTGGTTGGGCACCGTCCGGGAATACTACGTGTTGTGCACTGTGGAGATTGTATGTAAGCCGAATTCCAGTCTATCTCAACCTTACTGGAGCGTTTTTTTTCCGGGTACTCCCGTTTTCCAATTTGCTATTTTCACCAGTCCCATAATACAATTCAATTTGAGGGGTCATTTGCATTAAAACAATGGATATCCAGTTCACTGAAGAATGATACAGTCCCACGAGTAAATAACTTGTATTGATTTTTATGTAAAGAACCCCCAAAAAGTACTGTATTTGGGATACAGGAAATAGACCACTTTCATAAATGGCGACCACTTTTACATTCTTTTGTCTTTATGCTAATTACATCTACTGCCCTCATTTTGAAACAAATATTCTTTTGTAATTTGCTTGTCGTAGCGACGCTAGATAGGCCTTCAGCATTAAAACAATATAATACTTTAATTGGCTGCCATAATGAAAGAGGTCTATAGCGAATTACATCTGGTTGTGGTGCTGTGCTCCGACATCAGACATGTATGGACCGTTCAGCAGCTCCCAGAGGCGCCTCATGTATGCTTTCAGTCTGATGTCGTGAGACGATTATTAGCCCCTACGGGGAATGGTAAATTACGTACATTATTATATTATATTTTATTTCATTTTATTTTATGACTAGCTCCAAGAGCGGGCAAGATGAACCAAATCCCATGCTGTGATTGGCTACCCGAGCGGGTAAGATGGAGCTATCTTGCCCGCTCAGGATTTCTCGCTTGGTCTCGCAAGAGCAAAGATCATTTTCTGGTGTTTTATCCCATATAATAAATCCTTTATTGACCAAGTTTGCTCGGTCAAAATGGTTGGATATTGGCCTCGTTCTTTTTTTGGCCAGTTTATGGACCTCGACGGAAGTCTCGGTACATAAACACGCAAAAAAAGAACTTGGCCAATAACGCATATTTATTCGCCACTCTACTACAAGAGATGACTTATGGAATGAACACAAATCGAATAGAAAGGTGGTGGGAAAACCTTAAGAGACACCATGGGCTTGTATGTATAAATTAGCCTTTATCGTTATAGATGAAGTATGACGTTATAATATTAGGGAACTTAAGGACGGTGCCTACTATTGTTATTGCGCAAACGTTCTGCGCATCTCGAGATACTTGGATTTCCTATGGCTGGTGCTTATTAATACAGGGATATTTTTGCGCGGTTCAAAACTATGCGGAGAAATCAGAACTTAGCAAGTGATCTCGGTATCCAAAAGGAAAATTGGGGTTAACCACCAGCCAGAAATCAGAACTTAGCAAGTGATCTTGGTATCCAAAAAGAAAATTGGGGTTAACCACGCATTTTTCAGAGATAATTAAGCTTCAATTTGGAAAAGAACGCCATACATTGCTTTGTATTTTAAGGAGATCTGCTTTTCCCGCATATTCAGTAAACGGCGCAAAAATACCTTTGAATTAGTAGACACCGTCCTAAAGCACGCGGTTTTTGGGACGCAGACGGCGACTGGAAGTGAGCTATTTTCCCTTTTAACTTGTGCTCACACAACCATATTTACATTCCTAAGTATCTTTCCTCTATTAGAGACAATTAGTATAAAAATCTGCGAGACACCACTGCCCTGGCACGCGAAATGTTCTCTTCCGTTTGCCGTCCATGTCTCGAAAATGCGCGTGCTTAAGTTCCCAATTAATGGTATGATCACAAACTTGTTTTGATTCGAACAAGGGACAGTTGACATAATTAAGAAGTATGGTAGGTACCTAAAACATGCAAAAATAATTAAAAATAAGCACAAGTAAAACTTTAAAAAACGTCACGTAATCGCGGTTGCATGTACGGAGAGAACGACGTACTATGCCAAGAAAAGTATGCATACAGATCGACGGAATTGAAAACCTTGGGTCTTTGATAGCTTACGGAAAAAAGATTCTTGAATTGCAGTCAGAAATAAAAAACAGACGATGCATGAAGAACAGTTGGCGTTCAAAGTCAAGATCCACAAGAGAAAAAAACAGTGGATAGTTGACCATGGAATATTTATCACTTACTCCATCATGCTGGGGTGTTTTCTCTCGAGGATGTGATTGGTCAAAATCCAGGGCATTGACATCTCAATAGGAAACTGTCACAAAATATTAGCAAATCAGTTAGCTTTCTTCTGACAGCCTCTTTTTTCATGAAAACCTTACAAGTCCTTTCAGAATTCAATGTGCCTTAGGAGTAGTAGAAAAGAGAAAGCAAAATTAATTTTGAATGAGGTAATTTAAGAAAACTTGTGCAAAAAGGTGAACAAACTGTGGGACTTACGAATTTCAATGCAAAGTAACGAGGAAAACCCACACGAGGAGAGAAAGAACGGTAATTTTAAAAGTCCGTGTTTATAAAAAAATCAACAATTTTTTTCTCAATTCCTTTTCACCACTTAATGCTACTGCTCCACGTGATAATCAAGGAAAAACTTCCACACCTGCACCACAAAAAGCAAATAAACAAAACCAAAAAGAAAAGAGAAGAAAAGATCAAATAAATACCTGAATTCTAGCACCCATGGTTAACTCGAGGTAAAACTCTCTGAACCAGAGTTGAGAGAGATCACAACATTCCCTCAAAACTTCACTAAAACGCAGAAGCTTTTCAAAGGAAAAGGAATTCTTCAGGAACGCCTCAACTGCTTCCACCGTCTCTTTCTCCAGCTCTTTGCGCATCACTTTTTTCCCACCCTTTTCTGACACCAGGGATTCTAGCATGGTGCGCACCATGTACAACTGTAAAAAGTAATAAACAGTTACAATGCACCTTGAAATATATACGGTCACAGGGGTTTCAATAACTTCTGAAATAGCCGTCCATGATAGCCCATTGAAGGCGGCAGTTTGACAAGTTTATGATAGCATTTTTAGTGAAAATCAAGGCAAACTAGCCGGCGGTGTGAGGCAAAGCAGGCGGCGGTATACCGCAGGTAACCGGCTTCTATTGAAACCCCTGGACTACTATACCTTTTTTTTTTTTTTCAATCGTAAGCGGGCGGTATCCAGAGAATCCAGCAATCTGATTAGTTGCTGGGGTGGGCAGAATGCCAACTGACGAGCGAAAATTTGCCCTCGAAGTTTTGCTTCTAGGCCAAATGTTGGGATAATCTCTCAGCGGTGGACATTATCAGCCGCCCGAAGGGTTTTATTTACTAAATGTCAAAATATCAAAACCATGATCACTGTTTTTATATCAAAATTCTCCGTACATTTCTTGCAACGATTTTTGATATTATCATAATATTTTGATATTGCTGAAAGACGGAAATGATATCTTAATGTTCTATACTGCCCGTATCAAAATATTATTGCCAATAATCGCTCACGATACTTTGATATTCTGCACTTCCTCACCTTAGTATATATCTACAGTGTATGGACGACCCACACAAAACTGTCCTTCCGAAAGTGAAACAATCAAGAAATAGTCTTAAAAACAAGCGTACATGTAGCTCAGTCGGTTAGTACGCGGCCTTCTGAGCCGTCTCTTTCGACTTTCCTCTGATCAGTGTAGCTTTAGCTTTGAATACCCGTAAAACGGAGTATTGACGGAGGAAGGGTAGTAAACAGCGTGGACCGAGGGCCACAAGCTTATCGGTGTTTCCAGTTCACTGGCACGTGTTACTCTCTTAAAATAAGGACCTTTACCTTAACCTTTCTACAACAGAAATCTCAGTCTTTGTATTCAACTTAATTAAACACTAAATGCAGATGACCAACTAACTGTACAACTTAAACCAATAGATCCAGGGAGCTACGGTGCAAACAGAGCTCCAAAATACAATGCCCAAAATAGCAATCGCTTTGCACTATTTTGTAAAGTGATTGCTCATTGTCTTTTTCGATTTTTAGATCCTCAGCTTCATCACCATGAAAATGTTAAGACTGAATGAATAAATACATGTAACAATCTCTTATCCATTTTGCTGTGACTACTTCATCGCTTGCTCCAATAGCTGGTTTGCAAACCAATCTCTAGAGACACAGATAACAAAGCTGCAATGTACAATTGCTGGTGGACGAACAAAAGGAGTTAATTAATGAGAAATCCCTTGTTTTCGTCCACCAACATCATGGCGGCGATGACCTCAAAAGTGTGAAAACCACCTATTATCAGTTAAGATCAAATGACTTTGACTCTTATTATTTTGTCCTTATATCTGTAGCCTACCTGGGTACTGGAAGGTCCAACATCCCTATTTGGTATTTTGATATTAGGCCCTGACTTAGGATCCTTTTCTCCCTTCATTATTGGGTCACCTCTGCCATGATCTGCATCAGACCAATCTCCTCCAGTCTCACGGATGGAAACCAGAATGCTGTGATAATTAAAAAATACATTGATAATTCATGAGCCTAACAGGCTATGAAAACATAGACAAACCGTCACGTACATGAGTTTTTAACCACAAAAAAACCACTCTTCATTAGACTTCTTTGTACAAAGTCAAAGAATAGCGAGGAGGTCCGGCTTGTTTTTCTTGCATGCTAATTTCTTCCCCTCACATTTTGAACCTTCGCTCGGACTCCCGAGGGACAAGCCTTTTGTGGAATGTTCTTGAAGCCATTCTCTACTTTCTCAAATTCCATAATGGACGTCTTTTACCCCTCCCACCCCCCCCCCCCAAAAAAAAAAGTTGTATAAACGTTGTTTGTTATTTTTCTCGATGCCCATGCAAATTTTTTTTTTTTTTTTAGGGGGGGTGGGGAGGGGGGGGGTAAAAGAGGTGTATTAAGGGATTTGAGAAAGTAAAGAATTTAAAAAACGAGCAGCAGTGTTTTAACTCTCGACTACGCCTCATGTTTTAACATTTTCCATCAGAAATGTAAATGAATGAAATAAAAAAAGGGTTGACGGAGAATACAGATATATCATATCAGATATTGTGGTGTGAAGTATCAGTCAGTATCTTCAAGAGTTTGTTGCAATTTGATGAGCTAGTAAGGAAAATCAAAATACAAAGCACAATGCAAACAGAGACTTTATGGACCCTTTCTTTAATGTACAGTTGCAGAAGCTGCAACATTTTTCATTTTTTTCCTACTCTGATTTTCCAGTTGTGCTTGTGCCTGCTTCCAAGCAACTAGTTCATCATCTTTCCTACAGACACATTATGCCATAACAACACAGAGGGCAAATTACTAAATGCGGATTGGTTGAGACAGAGGGCATTTTTAAAATTAATTTTGGTAATTGCCTCGGGCAAAATAATTACTCTCATTATTTTCACGTAGTAAATGTTTTTTTAGCAGGGCTGGTTTCACTGTTTCACTGTTTTCCTGTTTTACAGTTCATTGACATTAACCAGAAGCTTGTGACCTTGAAGCATTTAACTCTAGTTCAGGGCTGCAGTTTTTGGAGTTTAAGAATTTCCTCATTTGGATGTAACTTAGCTCATGCATTTTCCTGCGCATGCAGCTTCTATGTTATTTTTGTTCATATTTGGGCATAAAGTTGGTTTCCTAAAATCTCCAGCTTTGTTCCAAGGAAAAGAGTTGTAAGTTACATGCTTGAAGGTTACCGGTATGTGCTTCTACCCTAACTGAACACTGAAATGGCTTTTTGTTTTAGTTATCATAATTATTTGCAAGTTTCCTTGTAAAATTAAGGATTAATATCACTTGTATTTTCAGAAGTTGCAGAACTTTCTGGCACTTTTACAAATGTGCATTATAGGACTCCTAAGGTCCTGTGCAATTACCTATACTACTAACATCAATAGTTAAATTAAATGCTATTACTTGACCTTCTATAGGAAAGGAAGAAGTTCTAAACACCCTCAAAATTGCTAACATGTAAACTTGATAACAGGATTAACAGCTCTGCGAGAGGGTTAAAAAATAAACATTTATTATTATTATTATTATTATTATTATTATTATTATTATTATTATTATTATTATTATTATTATTATTATTATTACAAAAGAACAGTATAATCAACGAAAGAAATTGTCATGCTTTATGAGATTACACCCAGAGAAGTGGACAACAAAGTCTGTTTGGGTGTAATACTAGTTGGTAGTACTGGTGTTTCTTTATCAGGTCAATGAAAGAGGTGGCTGTAAATGCCCCTACTCACGTTTTTAGCAAAGCAGCTTTTTTGCTTTTGGCGGCTTTTCTCAGCGGTTCTCTCAGGCTTTTCTGGATGAAGTTCTGAAGATCGGTATGGACGGTACGTCTTATGGCCTCAGAAAATGACGGCTCCAGTCGAGACATCAGTCCATAAAGACCTTTTATCATAGCAATGACCTAAATAACACATTTTTCGGTCAGTCGTAATAAAACAAAATGGGTTTTCTCTTTCTAGCTAGCCAATGTTGAATTATCATTAAAACATTAATTCTTTTTTTCCTTGGATTTCAAAACTTTGTTAACTGAACACTAAGTGACCCAAGTTTTAAGCTTTAAATTGATTTCAAAAGGACACCTGTTTATTTTAACTGGAATTTTCCTAATATTTAACAGTCTGCCATTACCAACTTGAGCTAGAGCTGGATCAAGAAGAAAATGGTGTCAAAGACTCAACTACCGGTAGTTTAAGAATGCAATGCGTGTGTATGCGGCTGAATTAATATGCAGCATGCGGATTTTGGGCATTTAAACTTGTGTTTTGCATGTTATAATAAGCTGAGTACATATACACGTGCATGTATATGCTGAAATTTTAAACATGTGAGTAAATGACGTCACAAATTCCCAACATGTAGATCCAACCCTCTGAAGTCCAATTGGTCAGTCTTGAATGGGTGTCATAGCAGACCGTGAAATCCAAAAGTCACACTCAAAGTAAACAGCCTTTGGATCAAAATCAAAGCTCAGTATTTTGCCAGTCAGGTGTTATGCAATGACACTGAAGAAAAAAAAGGAAGTGGTTTTTGGATCATAGTACCACTTTAAGGTACAATTTGATGTTACAAACTTTTGTCAAAAAAGTGCTTTTTCTTTAGTAATGTCATCTAGCCAATACATGTAAGAGGCTTTGGTGTATTAGGACACTAATGTGGTCATGTAACATTCCAGTTGACATTGTCTGACATCAAAACTGTAGTCATACCTTATTACATGTATAGGAAATTAACGCTCCACAAAATTAAGGTATGGAAATCAACGTGACTTAAATTAACACGTATAAGACACCCAACTGGTTTTATACCGTTGGGCTGCCTGTTACACAGGCATCCAACAGAATTAAATGTAAAACGAATTTCGAACAAGGAAACTTAACACGAAGGAGGAGGTACAAGTATAATTTCACAATAAAGTACGTAAATTAATGGCATTAAGGCACAGTTGGTGGTGACCACTGCCAGAACAAAATTAATTTATTCAAAACTGAGGCCTCTGGTCAACAAAGCAGTTCTCAAAATTCTAATTACACTGTAATGTAGGGTTTACCCAAAAGAAAGTATGAACCTTATTTCATTGTTTTTTGAGGTGTCATGAAGGTCTGCAAAGGTTTCAGAATTAGGGTTACAATAATGGAAATTAAGACTGGGGAAATTAACCCTGCACTTAATTAACAAAGCAGAAATAATGCTCAAGATAATAAGGGTGACTTAAATTAATGCAAATTTTAACGATTCACGTTAATTTCATGGAGCATTAATTTCCTACATTGTACATGCATAATAAGGTATTCATCCTCACAAACACAAGCCATATAATAATCAACTGCATCACCACTACACATCTGCCACTGTGATCGCCTGCATCATCACTTTCATAATTACCATTGATTTTAAAGACAAATCTCCGTACCTCAACAAGTGCAAACTTTTCCTCGCTATTGTAGTTGTATCTTGTAGCCTACAATGTTGTTAACTACGGTTAATTAGCAATTCAATGTTTACTTTATTATACTGAGCTAAATACCAATGGTGAAACGAATTTATTATTACTAATATTAATTCAATTCCTGTTTCATAAATTTTTCTTTACAGTAATAAAATATTGGCCTTCTTGTAGTGCCAGTTATGGCATAAGCTGTTTATTAAGTAACAACATTGGTTTCAAGGTCTCACTCACTCTTTCGTATTCCTCAGCATCCTCAGGGCAATGTGGATTGGCATACTTGTCTGTGGGGTGAAGAAGCTTCCAAGAGTACTGGTAAAAAGAACAAAACAATAAAATTCACAAATCATTATTATGATCCACCTGTATAATAAATATTCATCGTTGTTACAGTTGCTCCCCTACTAGACTGCTTCTAACAACACAAACCATTAAGGGGTGGATCTAGGGGGAGGGTGCTGGGGGTTGCACCCCTCCCCTGCGATGACCTGTGGCTTTTTAATGCATTAACTGGTATTCTATGAAAAAGAAGCGATTTTTTAAAACGTGAGGATAAACAACTGCGATATATCCGGGGTTTATATAATAACCCAAGTTATTCACGGATTTTGATTAGTTCTTGCCTATGATCTATTAGAGGACAGATGCACGATTGACGTCACCATCAGCTTTCATGCGAATAAAGTTTAATTCTTTATTATATGAAATAAAATAGATTCCATGTTGCCGTGGATCTGGTCAGTAATAGACCACAGAAGACGTCAAAATGTGGTAAGAACATCAGTGACACACTCGGCTATCGCCTCGTGTGCCACTTTTTTGTTCTTACCACATTTTGATGTCATCTGTGATCTATTACTGAACAGACGCACGGCAACATGGAATCTATTTGTTAAATATTTTATGTTTGGGCTTCTCGATTGCATTTGTTATAAGGTTCTGTTCCATACATTTTATTGTAACTTTGGCCAGGCTGAAGAATATTGTTTGTTATACTGAGGACTTCGTTAAATGGAGGTTCGTTAAATCGAGGTTCTACACTGTAATTTCAACTTTCTTGGGATTAATAATTGTTGTGCTCTCAGCCAATCAACACGCACATCCTGGCACATGCGCATATCTAACAAACCGCTGACCGGGAAGGTAAAACTTGTGCGCCTAGTTGTTAACTCCGTTAAATTACATTTAACTGCATCTAAATTTTAACTATGCATATACTCATTTCAGACTGTCATGATATTGCCGAAATTAAATGAAACCCTGTCTTTCCTGTGAACCTGTACATGTAATGTTGCAGACCTTTCTTCAACTCTCCTTTCCATGTTGCCTAAGAAGGGCATTATCTAAATGCTTTAACAACCACTAATAAAAATAATGATCTTACCAACTCCATGACCTGAGCTGTCCAAGATGACAGAAGCCTCAGCCCTCTAAGTGCAAGGTTTGTCAGCTCCTTATCATGTTCACTATTTATGGTATTACCACCAGAAGTAATCATCTACAGCAAGGAAGAATCATTGATGTCAGCCTTTTTATGTTTTGTCATAGGCACTTGAAAAATTTACTAAAAATAATTTATTGTTATCCTTTGATAGATACTTTGAAGAAGTGTTCATCTTAACCAACCCAATAATTAATATTATTGTGATAATTATTATAAACACAGTTCAGTGAATCAAGAGGGATTTGTGAAATCTTAATTTTTTTGCCACTGAACTGCTAACTTGACAGCCTCCAAAGTCATCAAAGTGTGCAGAAGGTGAGCATAAATGTTAACCCCAGCAAACAAACAAAGATAAAATTATGCATTTTGTCAAGAATTGCTTTTCCAAGTTCTCCAATCTACGACCTTCAGATTACTAGTTTAATGACTACGCCATCACTGAGATTTAGGAGACTTGTGGGTGTAGGCCATGGAACAACCTTCAGGTAAGAAGATGGCCCTGCTGCATGGGTCAGACCAAAATAGATTGTCAATAAACTATTACTGTCATACAGTGTAATCAATCAAAGCAATAAAAAATAGGGATTTGCTAGTTCATGCTTCAGGATGCATAACATATCCAACTTTATGAGATATTGTATGGAAAACGCACAAAGCGAGCTCAAATATTCCACGATGTTGGTACATGTACACTTAGTCATTTATACAGTAGAAAACCAGTTTGATTATTTGAGTTGTTGACGTTTGCCCTACGCTTGTCACATGCATAAATTGTGATAAAAATAATATGTACTGCTGAACTAAGTAAGTACACCAGTCATTAACAGCATGCTCGTCACATTACAAAGCAAGTTTGAGCTCGCTAAATGCATTTTCTAATGCCATAACCACCTTTCCTGGCATTTGAGCATACACATGTACATCAAGGCTGCTGCCTAAGAAATTTTTTCCCGAGCCCTTTGGGCTTCCAACACTAAAAGTTAGTAGCCCGAGTCATTTTTTCAAGAGCCCAGAATTAGTTAATTAAAAGTGAGGATGAATCACCTTGTGATAAGTTCCGCGCCTGTTCGCGCTACTCGTTCAGAAATTTGGTCGCCCACGCTTGCAAGTAAGGAGCCCCAGGCTACCGGGCGACCGTTAGGCAGCAACCTTGTTCATGTACTTTTACACAATTCAAGCGGAGGGAGGGGGTGGATTTACACTTCCAAAGATGAAAGGCACATAATGTCAAGCATTTCCATCGATTGTTTGCTCGATACAGTTAACTTTTGATTTTTAATTGATTAAATACATGTAAGGGGAAACATATTTTGAACGTAAAGCCGCCATCTTGCACGCATTTTACGCGCCTGTAGATGCTGCTATTCCCGTGGCCAGTACTGTACCTCATTATTATAACGAGCCAGCTCACTGATAAACTTGACATGCTCCTCCCGGATGCTGTCCATTTTACCTAGCAGATTGTACTGAACAGCAACCTTGTCCTCTGCCGCATCAGAAGCAGCATTCCACTTCTCCCGCATCCCTTCAAAGTTTGGGCACATCTTGAGGTAAGTGACCAGAGCTATCTGAACATCACCAAACAAGGGTACTACGGGAAATTGCTGCCAGGTAGAGAAGCATGACATCAGCCAATTATTGCTTAAATATAATTATTAATAATAATAAATTATTATTGCACTCAACAAAGGAGAATGCAAAACAAAATTGTGTCCTTTTTTAATGAAACCAGTCCCTGTTCGTTGGGGAACAATAATTGTGATGTCACACATTCATTGTTTGGATACCATCTTGGACTGGCTGGCTGGCTGGCTGGCTGGCTGGTTGGCACACATGATCGTCAATCTAACATACTTTATTATTTATATCTCTCAGATAGTACGCGCGCTGTAATTGGCTAAATTAGCGGGCCGTATTCTACAGTACGGCCCGCTGTACAGCCCGCTAAATTCAAAAATTTCGACAAAACATCATCTAGCGAGTTTTTCATGTCATTTCTGTTGCATAAACTTGTACTGAAAACTGTTTGAATCTTGCAAGCAACTATTTCAAACTTAACAGCCAAGAAGATTTAGTTTTTGGGATTTTGGCACGGCATTCTTTGTGGCAGTTGAACCTTCCGCTTCACTTTGACTAGTTTCCTTGCCCGTGCGCCGGTTAACCTCAGAGATATAATAAAGATCTTACTAACCTCGTTTTCTCAGTCCGTACTGTAAGTTACGCATCCTCGTTTTTTCCCGTTGATTTATGGCCCGTGCGCTTCCCACTTGGGTCATAAATCAACGGGAAAAAACTTGGTCCGTAACTTACAGTAACTTACAGTAAGAGGTATGTACATCAGGTTGGTGCAGTGTATCCCAATGTGTGCAAAAGATGTGCCCAAATCCAAGTGGTAACAGATCGCAGGTTTGTTGCCCACATTCCACACGCATTGTGGTTCGACAGAGCTTCTTTTTTAGAGTGATACCTTAATTACTGAACAATAATTACTAGTCTAAGAAAAGGGTACAAAAGGATTCTCTTCAAAATAAAATAATTATAACAGCCTTCAAAATTAATGCCTCATCAATGACAAAACAGGAACCGAACACACCTTAATAATCCTTACTTATTGATGAGGTTATCAGCTATTCTATAATCATCATTACTGGGAGATTGTCTGTCTGCCAGCAGGTGATCGCCTAGCACATGCATGCACATTTGAGTCATTGCTGCATAGGTTTGCCTTCATGGTTTGCTTTGAATAGCTTTGCCATTTTGCCATCTGTTTTCCTCCTCCCACCCACCTCCTTGTTTTGAGGGCGGACCAGCTATCAAGTAAGTTTTCTTTGTGTTCTTTATTCTCCACTGAGAGATCAGTGTGACAGGTGCCAGGGGGAGGTGACTCGTGGGAGGTTGCCATGGCTACTCCCCTTCAATTGCGTTTTGCCTGACAATCATTTGTCTATTGCCTGCAATGCACTCAATTGGCCCCTATCCCTCACTGAATACCGCTTATCGACAAGTTAATTTCTATAATTCACAGGCCTTTGTGAACTTGTACATTAAAAAGAAAATTATCTTCTTGAATTACAGACTTCCTTGGATGATTTCTGCACACCAAATGTACATGTAACAGCTACCATGTACATAAATATCCTCACCATCTTCATTATCCTCTTGTTTCCCAATCCAGCAATGTGGTCAATAAATATCACCAAAAGCAAGTGTCCCCCTGACTTACATGTACACTGTAACTCTTCATGTTACAAAATGTTGTAGTTAAAATTTTTCCTTGGTTAAAAATTCTTTAAACTAGACAAGTTTGATTTTTACTTTCCTTTATTTCAGATAATTTATGGTAATGTCTGTAAGACAAAGGACAGTAAATACAAAAACAAAAATATTTAATAACTATGACATAAATATATATTTATAACCATTACAATAACCTAAATGTAACACTAAAGCTCACACTGTTTTTTGTAAGGAGGTGGTCAGATGTGAGACTCCACACAAAGTCATGTTTTTTTACCGTAAAATAATTATAATGTTATCATCTCACTATGACAAAAAATTAGCTCTTACCTTAAAGATCTTGTCAATTTTGCTAATGCTGATCCGTTTCTTTTGATCCATCTTCAGCACGCCTCCGTCTTTCCCATCCATTAGGAAAATGATAAAACCTATCACCTGAAAGGGTGAGAGATACATGAACATTCAGTCTTACTTTACATTCTTGAATTACAAGTCAGACTGTACTTTGAAAGATACAGCTTTAGCTATTTTATTCTCAAGCAGATAACTGAGTGTATAAAAAGTGTCAATAGCTACTGATCTTTTATAAGCAACAGAAAGTGTGCTGGGCCAATAGAAAGTAAAAAAACCCTCCAGGCCCACACGGATGTGATCCTTGTAACATCTTTAAGTTTTAAACTTAGTAGTAACTGCTGAATAGCCTGCCTGTTGGCCTTTCGCTGCCTTCTTTGAAGAATGAGTCAGTGAGAATACTAAAGACTGTAAGTCAGTTGCATGCAAATACTGGTACACCTGAAGGTGTAAAGTCCAGGGTATTAGGGTTTTCAATAAGAATGCAAGTAGATAGCACAAGATTAAGGAGTAGGCTGAGAAGGGACCAAAATCACCGAAGATGCATGCTTAGTGGTCTGGCAGGGAGTTCTCTGGAAAATTACTTTTAAAATTTGCATTTTCTGCATTTTGGAGCAGCCTTCATTTTTACAAACAAAGCTTGGCCCACCCAAGGTCGTTGTTTTGTGGCACAGGTAACTTCTCGTGGATGAGTTGTTATTGTTTTGAAAAATTTTCTATCAAATAAGTGGCAAATTCAAGTGAAATAATTATTAGCTGATGAGTTGAGCCAGCTGCTGCTCTTATCGAAAACCCTGGATTATGAAGCAAAAAAGCTTGTACAGTGTACATGTAGTTTTTATTTGCAAGTATCTCACTGTAGTGCAGTGACACTGCATCTTTGAATGTCCCATTCTTCTGCATAAAAGAAGTCAGACAAAGTATAAAAGAACCTTAGTTAATTTAAACATGGTAGTAATTAATGCTATCAACCTGTGAGGCAATGTGTAATAATTATTTATAAAGAACAAAATTGGAAGAAGGCAACCACAATGCCACTGCACCTCCTCTTTATGGGGATTCTAAAGAGCAAGTACTTTTTGAGTGGACATAGATTACAATTATCAACCCTTTTGCCCCCAGAAGGTTGGTGTTCGACATAGTTGAAAGGCAAAGGGTTTATACAAGTATCTCCTTTAACCCTTTGACTACAAAGCTGGCCTGAACCACCAACACTTAGTATTTTACTCTCAGATTGGCTATCGCCAGACAATTTTACTCATCAATGGGGAACCCCAGGAGTCAATGGGTTAACCCTTTTCCTGCTAAGAGCGACTTACAGACTTTACACCTGAGGGATTTACTCTTGACAACTGGGGCCAGTTGAGGGATGAATGGATTAATTTACAACTTACATGTGAGAGCGATACATGTACTTTCACATTGCAAATGAAAACGCACCTTCAAAAGTACGTGCTTCTCCATTGGTGTAATGTACATGTTGTTCTCGAACAGTCGGACGAACAAGTTAAGAACATCAGCTAGCACATCTTCATAGCTTTGAATTTTCTCCAAACCTTCTTTTAACAACAGTGTGATTTTGTTCTGGTTTGCAAGGAACAGCGAAAGATTCTGAGATTCCTCAATCATCGACACATCACCAGTGCCTCGACGGAGAAATGTGTCAGCCCTACAAATGGGACAACATTGAACACTTAATGACTTTTCCAGAGCAAGATAGTTAATTTTATTACTTTAATGACTTTTACCAAGTGCGACCATTAATTTTTTTCACACCAACCAGTCAGTTCATGGCGGGTCCCTGGGCTAGTGAACTGAACCAGTATATTTATACAGTTTGTATCATTAATTTTACAGTTACATGTACATCTGTTTTTCTTCACTTGTTGACCAACTTGCGAGTCAGATTTTTGACCCAAGACCTGGTCCTAATTTTCAACAATTGTAATTTGGCAAGGAACAACAACCAAGTATAATTATGTGCTACATGTAAATCACAATAAATACATATGTACTGGATTTTACTCTTGCAAGGTTGCCCTATATATGTTGTGATACATGTACATGTACATGTGGATGACGATGGGGATGATGATGGGCCTTATTCGCGCGGCAGCCATATTGGCCATAGACAATAGATTTTGTACCCCAAGTCTTGAGTTGAGATGTTTAAGAAAGAGTTTCTGTGGGACAAAGCAAAAGCTTTCACTCGGGAGTCAACATGGCCGCCATGTGATTAAGGCCCATAATAATACTACATGTAACAAGAACAAGAAGAAAACGAATTGAATAAGGAGGAGGAGGAGGAGAAGGAAAAGAAGAAGACCAGTTAAGGAAGAAGACTGAGGTGGTTAAGATCATTGTTAACTTCCAATTCTTGACTATTTTTAACTAATAAAAGGTGCCACCATTGATGTAGCCTGCGAACAAGCTCTCTTTCGGGCGGGCGAGGAGGAGGAGAGAGAGAGAGAGAGAGAGTGAGAGAGAGAGAGCTTGCGATCACATCTCATAAAACTTGAATATCTGCGTCCAAAAAGTGGACGCGAAATGCTGATTGGCCAATTTGATCAGGTGATGACGGGGAAATCCTTGCACAATGTTTATTTACATTGGGTTCATATTTCCGGTAAGATCTGATTGGTCAGATTTTGACAGCTCAAACGCTTAGATAATGCGGGGGTACTGGGGGCGGAATTCAAATTTACAAGACAAGATCGCAAGCTCTCTCTCTCTCTCCTCCTCGCCCGCCCACCCACCCCGAAAGAGAGCTTGCTCGCAGGCTACCATTGATGTGCAGCTGTAGATGTACCCTTGAATCTTGCAATTTCAAAATTGGTTGATTTTAGGCTCCAGTTACATGTACGTACATGTAAAATAAGTAATACATGTAATCATCTGGAAGTTGGGCTAGGTTCCTGTTATCAGCATAAACAATGTTTCTGAATTGCCAATATTTGAAATATAAATGGGGTTCTGCAGTTCTAACCTTTTGAAGAAAGCATAGTCATTGTTGAGACAGGCTTTCATGTTCTTCAAAGCATCCAGCACTGCAAACATGTTGATGAACTTCCCAAGAGTCACAAGATATCTCTCTGATATGAAATCTTTCTTTCTTTCTGGGTGACTCAGAGTTTTAACTTCCTTACAAAATCTCTCAATGGCACTGAGTGCAAAGTGCATAAAACCCTTCAGTTTTCGCACTTCTGGCTCCAGGACTTCTACCGTCTTCTCATAGATTTCAATTCTGTTAGGTTGATCATCACTTTTTACCTAGTACACAATGTAAAACGTTAGAGCATACTAAACCAGTGCCAACATAAAATACAGTGTAGGATTCTAATGAGAGTTTTTCACCATGCCCAGCCACACTTTTATGCTGTACATTTTATTTTCACTTATAGTTAATGCACATACATGTAGTTTTTCTCACATGCACTGGCCAGTATACTTAAGGTTTTCATGCTTAACTAGTTTTCTCAATGAGAGTTCATTTCAAATCACATACACATCTTAACTGGGAAATTCAAGCAATCAAGACTTAGTGTGCAGTCAAGTTAAGAGACAGTACAGTATACGTTCACCGTTCAAGGAAGCATTAATTCATGTACTCATCCCATTCTTTAATCATTGTTTCCCTTACTCACAAGCCATTCTTAGTTTTCTTTCCAGTTGAACCATATAATCCGATCACATCAATCTAGTTTGTCTCAACCCTTCAACGGCTCCTAGAGTTGGACATTGATGCATTCGAAGGTTTCCAATAAATTTCTAACGTTAGTAGCTCAGTCTTCATCTCAAGTTTGTCAGCTACATACAGTAACTCGAAACTGAACATGAACACAACACGAGCAGCAAGAATAAAATAATGTTATTAGTCACCAGATCCTATGATAAAAGTTTGCCAGTAGCTCTCAAGTCTTTGATAAAACTAACTTCTGTTGTTTCACTCCCCACCAACACCCAGCTGCCAAACTACATTAAAAAAGGTGACTTTCCACAGGAAGACATACAGAGTACTTCTGTCAACAGTAATGTACTTTAACAAGTGCTGTCTTATTCAAGAAACAGACTGAACAGTTAGACATCTGTTATTCATCCATTGGAGCAGTTAATACTATAAGAACTGTCACAGATTTACATGTATTCTTCATTACACCATCAGGCTTGCACATTAGAGCTTCTGTATATCTATCAGTGAGGGCATTATCCTTACTCGCTATACTGTAACATAAATATTGTACATGTAGCTTATGACTTACTGTAATTATAACTGTTGGGTAAAACAATCTAGTACAATCTCTAAGCAAATAAACCCGTTCATCAAACCCTTGAATCAAACTTCAATGGTACAGTACCGTGCAAATGTAAGTTGACAGTCCCTTGAAGCTCGATCCGCGAAACTTGATTCTCAATCCTCGATTCTCGAAAACTTCGAGGATTGAGGCTCGAGTCGAGTTTCGAGACGTTCGAGGGCTTTCGAGAAATTTTCGAGACAATTTTTGAGACTCTCGAGCGGAGAAAACAATGGAGTTTTTGCATGATTAATTTTTCACACGTCTCTTCTTGCCTAATTTATACAGCTCTTATTTTATCGTACTGTTGGTTTCCATCATTTTTCGCGTTCGTCAGAAACTCTGGCAAAGCATGTAAGTGTCTTCATTGAATTATTTTGCGTATATTTGAAAAAAAGTGTTTACCCAGCATTGTAAGTATCATAGCTGAGCAACAAATGTTAGCTGCTTATTAAACACTATTTTACACTCCTCAGGCTTTTACTGCACAGAAATTAGCATGCAAGCAGAAAGAATGCTTTGGATAACAATTTATGAACACCACCCCAAGCAGCATTTGCCTTGCAAATAATTGCAGCACTTGACACTAATGAATAAAAATAATATTGTCCAATTGTGGACTGTTCTTTGAAAGCACTACACTGAAACTACAGCCGTACATGTGCTTTAAAAACACTGGTCTTCAAATTATCAAGCCTTAGAAGCCACCTGCTGAGCTAAGAACTGTTACAGTACTTAGTTTCTTACCGAGGGGACGGCACGAGAGCAGCTTCTCCAAGTGTACAGCATCACAGCATATCCTTCACCCTCTTCAAGCATCTCATTCTATTCAACAAAGCATAAAAATTCAATAATTATATGAATGAATTGTAAATAGGTTTTAAATTGTTTTCTTTTTGTTTTACTTCTTACTTGTAAATAGCAATTTGCTTGGAATATATTATTATTATTATTATTATTATTAATTTATTATTATTATTATTATTATTATTATTATTATTATTGAACAGAAACAATGACTTACAAACAGCAGAATAATAAATTATACTTAGTCCAGTAGTAATCTCGGATTATTTAAGTGCATTCAACAGTCACTTTGGAAGCAAAGGAGAAAGGTAGGAAAAGAAACAATCTTATAGGACCAATAAGGCATGCCAAGTACTTAGTATGACTCATGTGACAGGATTGAAATACTCTGGCCTTGGCTACAAGTAGATTCTGAATAATAACTAAGAATGACCTGTTTGATTTAAGAAGGTACATGTACTATACTGTACAATGTACATGTAAGGTGTGGTCAAAATAACCACTCATCATTTCTGAGGAAACATTACAACATAAATAGCCTGGAATTTGAGAGATGTTCCTTGCCAAAAATCAGTGTGTTGGTGAAAATTGACTCCATGCAATCCCGAGGTGTGCAATCACCATTTGATCATAATTTATGACGTATCAAAACCAAGATCTACATTACGCACATATGCTGTAATTCAAGCTGACGCCGAGAAAGCAGACAAACAACGATAGACGAAAACTTGCTTAAGCTCACCCTTTTGCAGGTCCATGACAACTGCAGACTGCAGACCACGGACTGCAGATGCAGACTGCCTACAAATGTAGTACTGATAAACAGTATTATTTTAAGTCTAAGAACCCATTCCAAATAGACCAATTTCAATACATTGAGATTCAGTCCGAAACAAAAGGCATAATCTCGAGGCTCTGGGGAATAAACTCATACAAATCCTTATAATTTTTTATTCCCCAGAGCCTCGTGATGATACCTTTTATTTCGGATTGAATTTTAATATACCGGGTATCGAAATTGGTCTGCTGCACTGTTAAACAGTATTTAAGCCTAAGCACCCATTTTAAACGGTTAGCTCTATATAACTGCAATCAAGAGTTAGTCTGCAGTCTGCAGTCTGCAAGTGTCAGACACTGCCCTATTGCACAGGATACCTAGGTACCAGATGAAACCCAAGATTACAAATTGTGTTCTCAACCTCAAACGCAGAAACAAAAGAGGTCCCCACAAATAATATTCATTTTGATTCCTATTGTTTCAAATAGATAATATTATGGAATGCCCAGGAGCAAATACATATTAATTTGCCCCTTGAGCATCCCATAATGTCTTTCGAAACAACAGAAATCAAATGGCTGCCGTATCTGCAAAAAGGTCTATTCACAAGACATTGGTGTATAAAATCAGACTGAAAGTAATGGAATAATAATCTTGTAATAATCTCTTCAGTGGGCTTAAAACATGACATTCAGTGATAAAGAAAGCTTTGTCTGAAGCCTAACATAAGGGTAACTTTGCAGTCGCCAGGTTGCCCATGGCAAATAAAAGTTGAGGTTTAATCACCCAATATGCAGCTACATGTAAGATACCCCAGAATTCAGCCTGACATATTGCGAAGTGCAAAGTTGCAATTATACCAGTAAAAATAAAATAAGAAGTTGTTCAATTTGGCTACCTTTCACTTCTTTTACCCAACCTTAAATAATTTCATTAATTCTGCGAACCTTCAGTTTTAAAGTGGAAAATTTAAAGAGGAATTAACCATAAAGATTTCTGAGGTGATCTATCCATAATGATGAGACGCCATTTTGATGAGTCTGTCGCCATGTGACTGTAGCCTCACCCAAAGTGCTTTGCTGTCATTTTAAAAATCCTTGAGATGTGCATACTTTTGCATACTTATGGAAATCCAAGGCCACTTAATTATGTCCTGGGAGACCATGAAATCAAAGACAGTGGCTCGGCTGGCCACTAAGCACTGGAGTTTTAGTCCTGTAACATTGCCATTACTTTGCCTGGTACCCAGGGCATGTTCCCCCAAAATATTTTGAAATTTTCTGCTTCAAATGGTTGTATCTGTTGCATTTTAGGGGTAAAATCAGCCCCTCATTTTCAGCATACAAATTTTTCGCCTTTCCCTATTTTCCACAATTTCCAGTTATGTATTTTCCACCAGTAGCTTTATTCAGAAAGCGTGAACGTAGTTGTTTGATATAAATATGACCAGTTGCAGTGAATAATGGTACTGTAAGTTAACAGTCAAAATAATGCAAACCATATGAAATCAACAATTATAATCAAACTCTTCAAATCCTTAGAAATACATTGTATATATAAATACAAAACTATAGGTTTTCAAGCCGACATACACATGTACCTGATATCTTGCGGAAGAATTTAGAAATTTTCGGAGAAGCAGTGGAATCGTTTAGACGCAATCTTGTTTATAACTGCAAGAGCTTCGACTGCTGACCATTCATGAGGCTCATTTTCCCACGTCATCTTCAAGGCTTTTGCTGGAGTCAATGTGTCAAATATTTACTCGAATTTTCAGCTTGATTCACCAAAAGAAACATTGATATATATTTTTTGATTACAAATAATTTTGGTATAGTAGAGACCTCACATTATTATTTGTTATTGATGAACTTTAGTAGGCGCAGATATTTTGTTGTACTGGCAAAGTTGCCGCCTGCCAGCACATTTTAACTGGGCTGCTGGCCCCCAGTTGTTCAAAAGGTTGGATAGTATTATCCACTGGATAAATCATTAACCAATGGATAGGGCCATTGGTTTCACTGTGATTTATCTACTGGATAGTGATTTATCTTTATTTTTAAATTTATTTTTATTTTTATTACATTTTTCCACATTACATACCTCTTACTAACCGAGTTCGAGGTCCGTACTGTAAGCTTCACGCTTGGGCCATAAATCAACGGGAAAAAACGAGGATCCGTAACTTACAGTACGGACCGAGAAAACGAGGTTAGTAAGATATTTATTACATCTCTGAGGTTAACTGGCACGCGGGCAAGGAAACTAGTCAAAGTGAAGCAGAAGGTTCAACTGCCACAAAGAATGCCATGCCAAAATCCCAAAAACTAAATCTTCTTGGCTGTTAAGTTTGAAATAGTTGCTTGCAAGATTCAAATAGTTTTCAGTACACGTTTAGGCAACAGAAATGACACGAAAACTCGCTAGATGATGTTTTGTCGAAATTTTAAATTTAGCGGGCTGTACAGCGGGCCGTACTGTAGAATACGGCCCGTTATTTTAGCCAATTACAGTGCGCGTACTATCTGAGAGATATAATAAAATAAATTAACAGTTAATGATTAAAGTTAAGATAACATATATGGCGAAGAAACCTAAAAGAAACCAGGAGGCTTACATGTATACAAGGTTAGGTTCCTCCCAAAACAGAAGGAATTGAATAACACAGATATAGAGCAAGACGTTCAGTTACATGTACATGCAGGAATGACACAAGAGTTGGATTGAAGAGGAAATAAAAAGGAAAGGAAGAAGTTAGTAGTTGTTCATTAAAAGATCTTTCAGCTTGTGTTTAAAGGACATTAGAGTTAAGATATTTTTTATTTCAGAACTATTACGTATTGAAAAATTTAGAAAACTGCCTTTATGATTGTTTATCCTACAAAGAGGACAGCAGCTGAAAAAAGGAAGCGTGCATTGTGCTGTAACTATGAATACTATCATTAACAGAGAAAAAAAGAGTCAAATTTAGGAGGCAGATTAGTTGTAAGAAGTCAATACTGTTCATTTTGAAAAATTTAAGTTCTTTAAATATTGCATATGGGTGAGCATCACAACCGGACCTGCTTACTACCTGTAGCGCCCGTTTTTGTAACATTGTTAACCTTTCCAGGTTACTTTTGTAAGTGAAGAAGATCAATAGAACTGTATAGAGTATGTAATGTTTTAGAAAAGAAATAACTTGATCTATAAATACTGCCAATAGATTTAGATATTTTATGCTCAACAAGCGATATATGATACTTCCAGGAAAGACAATCGTCCAGTAAAACACCAAGGAAGAGGGACTCTAAGACTTGGGTTAACGCTTCCCCATTAATGGAGATGTCAAAATCATAGATGAGTCCTTTTTGTCGGGGTCTAAACACCATAAACTTAGTTTTGGCTACATTTTTAAGGGAGCAGAATAATTAACATTTTTTGTCAACAAGTTTTTCGATTGATTTAGTCACCCTGTATGCTTGTACCGTTTCAAAACAATTGTATGCTTACATTGAGTATTAGTAATTCCTTCAACTAGAGACGACTCGAAATACACAAAATCAGGAAATGAACAAGACAATATCTACTCTTATAGTTAATTTTAAGCTACACGTAGAGCTGCCCGTAACTACGACTTGACTTTTGGACGTTTCAATCCACTAACATAATTTGTTGCTCTTCTGTCTCTGTCCAAAAGTTCTCATATCTGACATGTTTCCGTCATTTTCACTTTTCGTTTGAAAGTATGTCACACCTACCAAGCCCTTGTGTACGTCCGCTTCTTCCAAATACTTGCTAACACATGTTATAAAGGCTTTGCTGTCCTCGAAATTCGTGTCAAAATTAGAAATGTAAGTCACCGAAGCCGGGGGTGCTTCTATTTGAGGCTGTTCATCCGGTAAATTAATTGTTTCAAGCTGACGGACATTACAGACAGCATCCTCTAGAGTCGCCATTTTTGCTCTCCTACATGCATTGCAAGGCTCGGCTGTTTTGGCTAAGATCCTCCTCACCCTAGAGAGTCCTCAAATAATACCCTGGGACGGGCAGGTCGGCGCAGTGACCTCGATCCCAGGACCTTTGCCTCCGCTGTCTCACCACAAACTGTCACGCAACTGCGAAAGAAACTTCGCTTGGTGAAGAAGTTCTCCAACAGAAGAAAAAGCCAATCGCCAGCAGATTCGTAAAATAAAAAGGATATACCGGGAAACGCACGGGGAACAGATTCGGCGCCAGTACGGTGAGCAAGAGGGGGAGACCAAAAGACATCAAGAAAGTCTTTCAATGAACCGTCAGAAAGCGTGGCGCGTGTCATCGATACCCATGGTAGCGGAAGTTTGGTAGCGGATGGTTGGATGAAAACATGAGTCCTTCCCCTTCTGTTCGGAAACCATCACCGCCACCGCGCACCGGTGGCTCAGTTAGTTGAGCATCGGGCTGTCATGAGGGAGGTCTCGGGTTCGAACCCCGGCCGGATCAACACTCAGGATCTTAAAAAATAACTGAGGAGAAAGTTTCATCTGCAAATGGACAGACTTTCAAGTCTTCTCGGATAAGGACTATAAACCGTAGGCCCCGTCTCACAAATATCTTCTATGTTCATTAAGTTCCCTGTGGGACGTTAAAAAACCCACACACTATTCGAGAAGAGTAGGGGATAAAGTCCCCGGTGTTGTGGCTGTTCTGTTCTCTCCAGCAGAAGTGGCCGGCTTGGCGATGATGTCTCACAAAAGGCTTGTGGTGTATGAGGCCACCTAAGCTGAAACAGCCACGAGTCAAAAATGGACTTTGCCGAGTGCTGGAACATGTAGATGTAGATGTAGATGTAGGAAAGGCATCCTCATAATTGATAATGATCAGTCACTTGTTTGAGGCAAATTTTTTTAGTCCACCCTGTCATCAGTGGTGGTTGAATGTTATGACAAATCATAATTATCATCACCATAGAAATGAACAATCAGCAGAACAACACTATAAAACTAAGGCAAAATAGCCTTCAGCAAGAGGTGTGACTTAATTCGTTAATGAAGTCTCTGTGACAGTTGGTTAGCCTGTCATGGTGTACGTATTGGTCAGTGAAGCAACTAAGCCAAAAACAGTGCAGAAAACCCACATGCTTTCACTTGAATGGACAACCTGCTTTATTACTATTAGTTTTATTTATTTGGCAAAAGCAACCTTCTCATCTACCATAGCCTGCATAGCTAGCGGGATATTTTATAGTGGCATTGTTCAAACTTGTACAAGTAAATTCATAGTTGCTCCAATGTGTTTTGGCCTCTAGTGGGCTGCAAGTGGCATGGTTAAGTGTAGTTTGCACTTGCAGCTTTACCACTTGCAAACTCCCTTGCAGGTTCGCAAAAACACAAAGCAACAAAGGATTTATTCATGTGTGTTGAAACAACCCTATAATAAAATATCCCAGCAGCTACACTGGCTACATACCTCAACTAAATCCCAAGGTTAAGACAGAGACAGTGACTTCAAATAATAGTAATAATAATAATAATAATAATAATAATAATAATAATAATAATAATAATAATAGTAATAATAATCTTAATGAAGAGAACAAGACTTTTAAATTTGAAAAAAGCCATTTTTCGGCAACTCCTGTGCCATCATCATCAGTTTGTGGATGGAATAAAAATGATGTACAATATATGGCGGAAAATTAGAATAACAATGGTGTGATACAACAACTGATTACAAAGAGAGATTAAGATTTACATGAAACAATTGTTGATTTAGGGAGGGTTTCTCCCAATGAATGTGCAATGCCTCCTTGATTTTTAATTGTGTCCGTGTTGTTGCTTGATCTATGACAACAAAGCATTCGCTCGAACAAAGTGCCCGACACCCAGATGACTCCTGTAAATGCTTAAAAATGTGAGAGGCCTTATCCATATTTAAGTGCTCGTTTATGCGTGTGCAAATGTGTCGGGAAGTCTCGCCAACATAGCAGGCACCGCAGCCTGCACAACTAAATCTATAAACAACGCATGATTTGAGCTCTTTAGGGATAAGGTCTTTCACGCTAAACAAAGAGCCGATTTTGAACGAAGAAAACACTAGCTTGATATTAAAGCTGTTGTCACAAAAATGCTGAATGGTTCTGTGAATCCGCTTTTGTGCAATAGCAGAAAAGTTGCCCACATAAGGTAATTAACGTAGGAGCACTCTGGGCTGTTGTTGCCATTTTGGCTGTTAAACTGAAAAAACTTGTTGATGGTGGAATTAATAGCCTTGTCGATAATGTGTGCTGGATAAGGCTATTAATTCCACTATCAATAAGTTTTTTCAGTTTAACAGACAAAATGGCAACAACAGCCCAGAGTGTTCCTACGTTAAATTACCTTACCTGGGCAAATTTTCTGCTATTGCACAAAAGCGGATTCGCAGAACCATTCAGCGTTTTTGTGACAACAGCTTTAATATCAAGCTAGTGTTTTCTTCGTTCAAAATCGGCTCTTTGTTTAGCGTGAAAGACCTTATCCCCAAAGAGCTCAAATCATGCGTTGTTTATAGATTTGGTTGTGCAGGCTGCGGTGCCTGCTATGTTGGCAAGACTTCCCGACACATTTGCACACACATAAACAAGCACTTAAATATGGATAAGGCCTCTCACATTTTTAAGCATTTACTGGAGTCACCTGGGTGTCGGGCACTTTGCTTGAGCGAATGCTTTGTTGTCATAGAT
Organism: Montipora capricornis; assembly: GCF_036669925.1. Lineage (NCBI taxonomy): Eukaryota > Metazoa > Cnidaria > Anthozoa > Scleractinia > Acroporidae > Montipora > Montipora capricornis. The sequence continues at coordinate 2,339,553 of NC_090891.1, read as the reverse complement.
CAAGCAACAGCACGGACACAATTAAAAATCAAGGAGGCATTGCACATTCATAGGGAGAAACCCTCCCTAAATCAACAATTGTTTCATGTAAATCTTAATCTCTCTTTGTAATCAGTTGTTGTATCACACCATTGTTATTCTAATTTTCCGCTATATATTGTACATCATTGTTATTCCATCCACAAACTGATGATGGCACAGGAGTTGCCGAAACATGTCTTTTTTCAAATTTAAAAGTCTTGTTCTCTTAATTAAGATTGTTACAAAATTGCTGCTTTTACGTCCTTTTGGAAATAATAATAATAATAATAATAATAATAATAATAATAATAATAATAATAATAATAATAATTATAATAATATATTATTATAATGATAATAAAATTAGTAATAATAAAACAATGACTCAATGTATATAGCCCACACTTTCCAAGTTCAAGGTGCTCTTCAAAAATGGCTTATATGTTGTATACAGCACAACGTAAATAAAAAGTGTGAAAAATTAAAATATCTGCATTGTATATTCTTCAGACTTAAGGACGGTGCCTACTAATTAAAGATATTTTTGCCCCGGTGTGTGATTATGCAGGAAATGTAGATATTAACAAGGGTTATTGAAATCCAAAAAGAAAATTGGGAGTAACCACACATTTTTCAAAGATAATTCATGAGTAATATTTGTAAAAAGCTTTGAAATACAAAGCAATGTATGGTGTTTTTTCTCAAATTGAAGCTTAATTATCTCTCAAAAATGCATGGCTACCGCCAATTTTCTTTGTGGACACCAAGAGTACTTACTAAGATCTACTTTCTTCGTATAGTTTTAAACCTCGCAAAAATATCCCTGTATTAGTAAGCATCGGCGATAGGAAATCCGAGTATCTGGAGATGCGCAGAACGTATGCGCAATAACAATAGTAGGCACCGTCCTTAACAACCAAAAATGAAAAGTACAAACTTGCTTACTTCTCAATCAATCCCTCAGCACAAATGTCATAACAACATAATTTATCAAGGATGTAAGGGACACAAAGTTGTTAACCACTTCAGACAAAACTCTGTTTTCTTTGAAAAATATCTCCTTACCCATTAGAGAAAAACCAATGACGTATCATACCTTGGTATTAGGGAGAATTGGTGGGTCAAGATTTGGTACCTAAACTGTCAGAGTAGAAAGAACTAATATAGACAGGTATGTGCCAACAAGACCAAGTACTCTAAAGGGAAAGTTAATGTTGAAAATGACTTTCCAAAAAAAAGTAAAAACTTTTGTAGCAAATGCAACTACCCAGCAGCCTTGACTGGTAATTTTATTGGAGCAGTAGCAACTGTAATATTGACGCTAAACTGCAGAACAACCCAGGCCACTTATTTGCATTTAAACTGTGTGAATTGTTATCTGCCTCGTTCTTCAAACAATGGCACAACAAGAATAAAATGGTGACTGGGTATTCTGCAGTTACTCCGAAACACTTTCTACCATGCCACTCACGTTTTTCCATGACAGTATGGAATAAGCGGTTAATGCACCGATCAAATGGAAACTTCCACATCCCCCCCCCCCCCCCCGGCAAACCACGGGCATTTGACTATCTTCCATGCCCAGAGAGTGGGGAATTTGACCTTTGCCTGCATGGGGTGGGGAAAATTGAACAGGAAGTGTCAGGTTTCAAATAATTGTTTTTTTCGGGCGCCGAAGTCACTATCAGCTATAAAACACGTGTTTGGATGAGATGGAAGAGTTTAAAGGAAGAGATGTAGCATTAGTGAGCGATTGGCTTACAGAAAGGGTCTTCAAAAGGTCTTTATTAAAGACGGCAAGAGCCGACAATTGTTCTTTAATGGGGTATGACAGACAAATCCTTCAAATCCGACGATAGGATAGGGCATTTGAACACCATTTTGGCCCGAGGGGGCCGGAATTTGAGTGATCCAATCTTCAAAAGTTCAAATGCCCGGGCTTTGCCTGGGGAGGATGGTGGGGGGGGGGGGGGGGGGGGGGATTTGAATTTTCAAGTTGATCAGCGCATAAGAAAGAAGTAATAGGGTACAGTTTGTGCTTCGTATGGTTTTCCAGCATGTTATGCTTGATGTGAAAAATCCCTTTCTACGTTCACTGTTATTGGCATAATTATATACAAATAGAAAATGCAATGTATCAGTGATACTGTACATTATTTGTGGTAAAAATTATTCACATATTTACACAAAAACGTCACCGCTTGAAAAACTACAGAGGATGGTCAACATCACTTACAAATCGAATATTCCGCAATCTTAAATTTCCGGGCAAATCTTGCCACACTTCCTGCGTGTACAATAAAACAGCACGACAAGTCCAGCAAGCGCACGATTTATCCTCTTAAAGAGAAGCAAGAAATCTTTGTACAAATTGCATTTATCTTTCGCGCATGCTTGGGTAATCTGCATAAGCTTTTACGAACTGGTCACCCAAAACAATCAGCTGTTTGGCAGCGCCCGATGAGAAATTAGGCTCACACAACCAAACGCCTGGAAGCACTTTCGCTGCTGGACTGGGCGTTTGAGATAGCTTCCTCTTTGCACTTTGAAGGAGTCTCTACAAGCTCTGTTTTGTCGCCCTCGAGATGCTTGATCGCTTGGACTATTGTGTCCAAATTTTGCCGAGAAGTGGAAGGAGCTTTCTGAGACTTAACGTTCGATTTCGACTTCACCTCAGCTAAATCGAGTTCAAGCTGCCGTTTTTTATCTTCTACGGTTATTCGTAATCTCCGCTCACGTTCTAACTGG
>NC_090891.1:2329284-2331784 GCF_036669925.1 Montipora capricornis | reverse complement strand
CCCGGAACGAGCTACAATAATGCATGTGAATTTCTTGGCGAAACACCCATAGTGGATCATATTGATTCATTATGTGATAAGCTTTTTCATAGCATCGCATCAAATAAAGACCATTGGTTGAACAGCTTACTTCCTCCATTATATAAGAATCCAAAGTACAACTTAAGAAACTATCACCCTTACGAAGTGCTACATGTCCGCACCAATAGGGTAAAGAACTAGTTTATTCTCGCAATGGCCCGCAAAGCGAATCAATTTTAGAAATAAATTAAATAAAGGTTTTGTTAAATTAGTTATTAGTTACTAGATTCTTTTAGATATAGTTAGCATCTGTACTACATTTTAGTCGTTATTGTAAAACTTTTTATTGTGCAAATTAGTAGCCTACGGGCTGCGATGTGATTATAATAAACCTTACCTTTACCTCTATTGTAGGTGACAATGCGTCATCATCTCTCGGCACAACGCAGAAAATAGAGGTGAGTGAGCTTTATTTATCTGACTGTCCACAAAATGAATTTCGTGAGGAAACATCGCAATTTGAAGTTTTTATGGAACGTTTTCCTCTATCACTTGAATCGGCCGTTACAACTGTCTCAAAATAAATAACGTGACGTCACGCACTCTCGCATCCTCAAATAATTCGTTGTTTTCCTTTAAAAGTAACTTAATCACATCTAGTCCTCATTCACAGCACAACTCACTCCTTTTATCATCTGGAAGGCAAGAGATCATCTCTCACGAACCAAAATTTAAGAAATCATTGACATCTCCGAGATTAAGGTTAGCTCAGAAATTTCCAGTTTTTTGTAGAATAATATTTTTATTTCATCGTTAGGTTAAAGTGTCTTTTATTTGTTCTTATTTATTCGATTTTCCTTTATCACGTGATTAGCCTTAGATCACAGTTTAGAATGTTATTTTGGTAGTTTTCTGTTTATTGTATGTTCGAGCTAGTTCTAAGACATAAGAGTGAGAACACTCAGCCACACGGCTTAAGGAATTCGCATTCACAAAGTTCTATTTCCTGTTTCGAATCGAAGAGTTCAAGTTTTTTATTGCTACAGCAAGTTCCAGTGAGTTCAATAAACTGTGCGTATTGAAATATCAGTTGCTGAGACGTGGGCTCAACTGTAATAACAGCTATTGTAAACTCTACGAGTTTAATTGGCCACTACACTTCACTGTGTAAATAGTTTGTCCTGAAGTCAAAATAGATATGTCTCGTTTCTGAGGAAACGAAACAAAACTAAGTAGTGTTTCGTTTCCGGACTGAACAGCTCTGGGGATGATGAGAAATATGCCCCATTCGAGCTCTATCCCCTTGCCTGCTTCTTCCGAGTTACCAAGAGTACCTATTGGATTCCTAGGCTCTTTCTTTGTTGTTTTCGGATTGGTCCACCCATCATTACCCCTGGGAAAATCCATTTTCTGCGCCTTCAATACCACCCAACTCAGTGCCCTCGGTTTTTGTGTGACATGTACCACAGGTAACCGAGTTTACGGCTCACGGAGCGTCTAGTTATATTAGATTGACAGACACTCACCTGTCCGTAGTCATGGTTGCTTACCATTACAAGCAGAAACCGGTTGGTACTAGGTTTATTCAAATGGTAAGCAAAAAGTCCCGAATGGCAAATTCAGTTGGGATCGGCGTGTGCCATTTACACAATGCGTTCAAGTTTACTTACAGAAAGGGTCTGGAGACACGTTTTCCGTTTGGAAATTCCGTTTGGGAAATTTGTACTACTTTCAAGAATCCTGTTTTCTCCGGAAATTTTCCGTTTGGGAAGACCAAAATAGTCTTACCATTTACATTCCAACCGAAATTTCCGGATCTTTTTGGTAAAACAACCATATATGGTATGCAAAAACAGCCGACCCGCATCACCCCTGCCGCTTACAGCGTTCGACCCGCAAAGAAGCCGAGGAAATGTGAGTGCGCGGCTGTATCGCAGGCTACCAGCTGGTATACGATATACGGTTACTTGTATGTGTGTACTGTAAGGACCCCGAAGCTTGAGCCAGGCCTTTGTCAGAGCGAATCGATTTGCTTTGCGAAAAGCTTACACTGGAAACATGACCCTCACAAATTAATTATGACTCGGAAATGGAGAAAATGAGGAAGTTCCTTTTAGATCATTGACCTAAAATAGCTCTTCGCGTATTGCCGATCTAGACGGGAACAAAGAAAGACTTCCAACCTCAATATGAATGAATCATGGTGTAAATTCTTGTCATATTATTAACACCTCCAGCAGATGTCTTGTTGTTTACGAGTTTTACCCCCAGAACAAGCTTATCTCCGCGCGTGATGAACACGCACGTGATCCTGCCAAAGGAGCGGCTGCCAAGGCATCGAACGCCATGATGAGTCCTTCCATTTCGAAAATTCCACTGGAGGAATATACTTCGATCAACTGTCAAAAATAAAAAGTTAGGGGTAAGTGCTTAACACTTCCACCTCCTTTTTACTGTAAGCGAAACGATCCAGCATCAC
>NC_090891.1:2317936-2329184 GCF_036669925.1 Montipora capricornis | reverse complement strand
GTCAATACTCCGTTTTACGGGTATTCAAAGCTAAAGCTACACTGATCAGAGGAAAGTCGAAACAGACGGCTCAGAAGGCCGCGTACTAACCGACTGAGCTACATGTACGCTTGTTTTTAAGACTATTTCTTGATTGTTTCACTTTCGGAAGGACAGTTTAGTGTGGGTCGTCCATACACTGTAGATATATACTAAGGTGAGGAAGTGCAGAATATCAAAGTATCGTGAGCGATTATTGGCAATAATATTTTGATACGGGCAGTATAGAACATTAAGATATCATTGCCGTCTTTCAGCAATATCAAAATATTATGATAATATCAAAAATCGTTGCAAGAAATGTACGGAGAATTTTGATATAAAAACAGTGATCATGGTTTTGATATTTTGACATTTAGTAAATAAAACCCTTCGGGCGGCTGATAATGTCCACCGCTGAGAGATTATCCCGACATTTGGCCGAGAAGCAAAACTTCGAGGGCAAATTTTCGCTCGTCACTTGGCATTCTGCCCACCCCAGCAACTAATCAGATTGCTGGATTCTCTGGATAACCGCCCGCTTACGATTGAAAAAAAAAAAAAGGTATAGTAGTCCAGGGGTTTTCAATAGAAGCCGGTTACCGGCGGTATACCGCCGCCTGCTTTGCCTCACACCGCCGGCTAGTTTGCCTTTATTTTCACTAAAATGCTATCATTAACTTGTCAAACTGCCGCCTTTAATGGGCTATCATGGACGGCTATTTCAGAAGTTATTGAAACCCTGGACCGTATATATTCAAGGTGCATTGTAACTGTTTATTACTTTTACAGTTGTACATGGTGCGCACCATGCTAGAATCCCTGGTGTCAGAAAAGGGTGGGAAAAAAGTGATGCGCAAAGAGCTGGAGAAAGAGACGGTGGAAGCAGTTGAGGCGTTCCTGAAGAATTCCTTTTCCTTTGAAAAGCTTCTGCGTTTTAGTGAAGTTTTGAGGGAATGTTGTGATCTCTCTCAACTCTGGTTCAGAGAGTTTTACCTCGAGTTAACCATGGGTGCTAGAATTCAGGTATTTATTTGATCTTTTCTTCTCTTTCCTTTTTGGTTTGTTTATTTGCTTTTTGTGGTGCAGGTGTGGAAGTTTTTCCTTGATTATCACGTGGAGCAGTAGCATTAAGTGGTGAAAAGGAATTGAGAAAAAAATTGTTGATTTTTTTTATAAACACGGACTTTTAAAATACCGTTCTTTCTCTCCTCGTGTGGGTTTTCCTCGTTACTTTGCATTGAAATTCGCAAGTCCCACAGTTTGTTCACCTTTTTGCACCCGTTTTCTTAAATTACCTCATTCAAAATTAATTTTGCTTTCTCTTTTCTACTACTCCTAAGGCACATTGAATTCTGAAACGACTTGTAAGGTTTTCATGACAAAAGAGGCTGTCAGAAGAAAGCTAACTGATTTGCTAATATTTTGTGACAGTTTCCTATTGAGATGTCAATGCCCTGGATTTTGACCAATCACATCCTCGAGAGAAAACACCCCAGCATGATGGAGTAAGTGATAAATATTCCATGGTCAACTATCCACTGTTTTTTTCTCTTGTGGATCTTGACTTTGAACGCCAACTGTTCTTCATGCATCGTCTGTTTTTTATTTCTGACTGCAATTCAAGAATCTTTTTTCCGTAAGCTATCAAAGACCCAAGGTTTTCAATTCCGTCGATCTGTATGCATACTTTTCTTGGCATAGTACGTCGTTCTCTCCGTACATGCAACCGCGATTACGTGACGTTTTTTAAAGTTTTACTTGTGCTTATTTGTAATTATTTTTGCATGTTTTAGGTACACCTACCATACTTCTTAATTACGTCAACTGTCCCTTGTTCGAATCAGAACAAGTTTGTGATCATACCATTAATTGGGAACTTAAGCACGCGCATTTTTTAGACATGGACGGCAACCGGAAGAGAACATTTCGCGTGCCAGGGCAGTGGTGTCTCCTAGATTTTTATACTAATCGTCTGTAATAGAGCAAAGATACTTAGGAATGTAAATATGGTTGTGTGAGCACAAGTTAAATGGGAAAATAGCTCACTTCCAGTCGCCGTCTGCGTCCCAAAAACCGCGTGCTTTAGGACGGTGCCTACTAATTCAAAGGTATTTTTGCGCGGTTTACTGAATATGCGGGAAAAGCAGATCTCCTTAAAATACAAAGCAATGTATGGCGTTCTTTTCCAAATTGAAGCTTAATTATCTCTGAAAAATGCGTGGTTAACCCCAATTTTCTTTTTCGATACCAAGATCACTTGCTAAGTTCTGATTTCTGGCTGGTGGTTACCCAATTTTCCTTTTGGATACCGAGATCACTTGCTAAGTTCTGATTTCTCCGCATAGTTTTGAACCGCGCAAAAATATCCCTGTATTAATAAGCACCAGCCATAGGAAATCCAAGTATCTCGAGATGCGCAGAACGTTTGCGCAATAACAATAGTAGGCACCGTCCTTAAGTTCCCTAATATTATAACGTCATACTTCATCTATAACGATAAAGGCTAATTTATACATACAAGCCCATGGTGTCTCTTAAGGTTTTCCCACCACCTTTCTATTCGATTTGTGTTCATTCCATAAGTCATCTCTTGTAGTAGAGTGGCGAATAAATATGCGTTATTGGCCAAGTTCTTTTTTTGCGTGTTTATGTACCGAGACTTCCGTCGAGGTCCATAAACTGGCCAAAAAAAGAACGAGGCCAATATCCAACCATTTTGACCGAGCAAACTTGGTCAATAAAGGATTTATTATATGGGATAAAACACCAGAAAATGATCTTTGCTCTTGCGAGACCAAGCGAGAAATCCTGAGCGGGCAAGATAGCTCCATCTTACCCGCTCGGGTAGCCAATCACAGCATGGGATTTGGTTCATCTTGCCCGCTCTTGGAGCTAGTCATAAAATAAAATGAAATAAAATATAATATAATAATGTACGTAATTTACCATTCCCCGTAGGGGCTAATAATCGTCTCACGACATCAGACTGAAAGCATACATGAGGCGCCTCTGGGAGCTGCTGAACGGTCCATACATGTCTGATGTCGGAGCACAGCACCACAACCAGATGTAATTCGCTATAGACCTCTTTCATTATGGCAGCCAATTAAAGTATTATATTGTTTTAATGCTGAAGGCCTATCTAGCGTCGCTACGACAAGCAAATTACAAAAGAATATTTGTTTCAAATGAGGGCAGTAGATGTAATTAGCATAAAGACAAAAGAATGTAAAAGTGGTCGCCATTTATGAAAGTGGTCTATTTCCTGTATCCCAAATACAGTACTTTTTGGGGGTTCTTTACATAAAAATCAATACAAGTTATTTACTCGTGGGACTGTATCATTCTTCAGTGAACTGGATATCCATTGTTTTAATGCAAATGACCCCTCAAATTGAATTGTATTATGGGACTGGTGAAAATAGCAAATTGGAAAACGGGAGTACCCGGAAAAAAAACGCTCCAGTAAGGTTGAGATAGACTGGAATTCGGCTTACATACAATCTCCACAGTGCACAACACGTAGTATTCCCGGACGGTGCCCAACCAGATATTAAACCCATCCAACAGGACGTAACTTCGGTCGACAGACGGGAACCGGTTTTTTCCCCTCTCAAAGTAACTCCAGTGAGCTGTATTTCATTGGCATCTATCATCCTATTTTGACTGCAGCCTCTTTCTTCTCCCAGACTAAGCGGACACGACCCTCCCCACGCAAGCTGGTAGCCTAGCCCTGAGATATCCTTCCTCTTCCCTGTCCCCTCTCAGTTTTACCCAAAAATAATCAGTGTTTTTATTTTCCCTCCCCCACCACCCCACCGTCCCATCTCTGGATATGGGGAAGAAAGGACTGCAACAGTCTACATCATATTTTGCTTACAATGTTTCATATGTTAGCGATATGTACTACTAAATTTGTTGCACTGTGGGGTACCGAATATTAGGGATGACGAACTATAGTTGGGATGAAATGTCCAGGATTGGAACCGGTGTTTTCCTTTGGGCATGCCGTACTCATATAATATAATAAATCGCAATAATTTTTATTCACTTTTAATAAACAGTGCTAAGAAAATACGCGCCCTGATTGGTTTAAAATAGTGTTTCTATAACTCGATGGAGACACAAAACTAGCACGAGCTGTTGATGTAGTGATGGTGCGAGTAAAGAGAATTTACATTTTGATAATTAGAGTTAACAAGTTGTTTTCCTTTTTCTCCTGGCATTGTTTTCTAAAAGAAATAGAAAACATGTACTCCGTGTTTCTATCGAGTTATAGCAACACTCGTGAAACTTTGGGAGAACTCGAAAAAGCTGTGGAAACACTCACCTGCGGCTCGTGTTCCCACAGCATTTCTCGTTCTCCCAAACTTTCACTCGTGTTTCTATAACTCGATAGAAACACGGTACATGTTTTCTATTTCTTAAATAATTGTCGATGGACTGATGCATTCTACTTTTCTTTTATATAGGTATGTTCTGTATCCTTTGGACCTTTACAATGACAGTGCTCACTATGCCATGACTGTGTTCAAGAAGCAGTATCTCTACGATGAAATTGAAGCTGAGGTAATTGTTTGTTTACCCTGCGAGCAGAGGCTCTTCCTAGATAAGTCGGGAAGAGGTCCCTGACTCTAGTTAATTCCACGTTCCTGTGATTTTCAAAATTAGGTTCTTTTCGTAAAATAACTCATTTTTAACGTCGTTGTCTTCCTCGTAGGTGAATCTGTGTTTTGACCAGTTTGTGTACAAACTCAGTGACCAAATATTTTTATATTACAAGGCTCAAGCGTGCAGGTGAGTTAACCCTTAACCAGGGGATGATATGAGATGTCAACTCTTGAATACTGTGATAGCATGCTCTTCTTCAATGTAAAGTTGCATGTAGATGTTACATTGGGCGACCGTGGGAATGACCGTGGCCTATTGTTGTTAAACCGGTGGTCTTTGTCTCAGGACAATAGGGTAACCATAACACTTTAAAATGGTGGCGCCGGTTGAATTTGAAAGTGAAAGTAAGAGATTCGAAAATTCATTTATTTACACACTTTTCGATTAGTTATGATCGCGCCATCTACATCTACATGTTCCAGCACTCGGCAAAGTCCCTTTTTGACTTACGGCTGTTTCTGCTTAGGTGGCCTCATACACCGTAAGCCTTTTTAGAGACATCACCGCCAAGCCGGCCACTTCTGCTGGAGAGAATAGGACAGCCACAACACCGGGGACTACATCCCCTACTCTTATCGGTTCCGTAACGTCCCTCTAGGAACTTATGAACATAGAAGGTATTTGCGTGACGGGGCCTGTGGTTTATAGTCCTTATCCGAGAAGATTTGAACCATTTGCAGATGAAATTACACGGGCAGCACTTTCTCCTCAGTTATTTTAAGATCCAGAGTGTTGATCCGGCCGGCGTTCGAATCCTCGACCTCCCGCATGACAGCCCAATGCTCAAACAACTGAGCCACCGGTTATTCTTTAAAATCGCCTTCAAAAAGAGAATGCGGTTATTTATAAGCAAAGTCAACTTGGAAAGGGGTGCTGATCAACTGTTATTGACATTTTGCATGCGCTGTCGCTGTTGTTTGTACTCATGCTTGCCTTTTTGTCGCTTTTGCCTCATGCAACCTCTCCGTAGAGGAGTTTTCCACTGTGAAGACAGTGTGACGGCTACCGAGGTCGACCCGTGGCTAGGTTGCCATGGTTACCTCTTGCTAATCGCTTTCTTTGCCAATCGCCTCATTTGCTGTATGGCACATACCCCTCCGACCACGTATTGACAAGTTAAGGGTATTGACGTCAGGGTTTTCGTTTGAGGCCGGAGGCCGGACGTTTCGCCCGGTGGTTTTTCTATTCCATGTCCGGTACTTTGATGCCAATACTTGAAGGGTTTGTTTCATTTTTTATTATTATAACTTTTTACTTGCTTACTTTGGCGCTTTGCGGCACCAAAAATGTCACGTCCAGTGTTTTAAGAAATATATCCACTACTTTACAAAACTATCGAAAACCCTGAAACGTGAGGGTCTTTTTATATCTTTGCTGTGCCCAGTTGACGAAGTCGACCTTCTTAACCCGCAGTTTTGCTTGTTTACTGTGTGTGCAGCAATTGCGCGTAAATCCTTTGAAAAAACATACTTCTTTGTTATTTATACTTTGCAGTTTGTTGCTAGACAAGAAGTTCAAATCTGAGCTGGTCCGCATGGATGCAGAAGCCGCTGCCAAAATGAACACGCGCCCAAATAGATATGAAACACTTCTCAGACAGAGACACGTCCAGGTACTTTCCGTGCATTTTGTCTAGTCGTCCCGACGTCACCCGACGTTTGATTTTCCGAGCAAACGGTGAAATTCGTTTCCTCCCCAATTCCCTCTGTCTATTATTGGTTGCTTGACGCTCTCGATCGCTGGAGCCGATGTGTTACTGGGGACTTTAAGATCTACGACGCCAACCCAGTCTCCATCCAAATAATGTATACCTTGTACAATGGTAACTGAAGCGTGTTAAGGTAGAGTGTCTAGATTTTCATTTCATCATGATCGCGGGTGCTGTTGGGGGTTTGACTATTATCGTCAAGTTGAGACGCTTAGCGTTCGATTGAGATTATGGGAAATGAATATCTATGCCTGAACTCGCTGGACTCGAAGTTGGGAATGTTCAGTTAACAAACCTTTCACTTAACCACTATACTACCACGTCGCTAACTGCCAGAACATTATTGTCTTTTACTAATATGTCCATATTTTTTTTCTTCCGACTGCCGCTGTAAACGTGTATTATTATACATTAGTGTCACCAGCTCGATTTTGATTGGCTTCAAGCACGCAGCTAACTTTTCCTTGCTCTTTTTCTCTTACGTCGTACCTATAGACAATAGATTTTCTATATGTCGAATTGACGTCATACCTATAGACATTAGTTTTATGCATGCAGAAGTGACGTCACCTAATACGCTAACCAGCATTTTTGATCAGTTTTGTCATGGCGGAGCTCAGCTAAGGAATATGCATAGTAAAACAATTATTGGCCAGGGTTGAGCATTATAGCGATAATTATCATGGCCTTTGGCTTTGATAATTATCGCTATCATGCTCAACCTCAGCCAATAATTGTTATTTGGTAAATAATCGGTACAATTGTCAGCCAATTGAGCTTTAGTGGCTAAGTGGATAAAAACAGTTCCTTCAAAGTGGGTGCTCCAGGTTCAAATCCTCTCCGAGAATGCAACTGTTACTTTTTGTCGGAACCCCCAAGAGCACCCGCGATCATAATGAAATGAAAATCTAGACACTCTACATAAACAGGCTTCAGTAACCATTGAAGACTGTACACATTATTAGGCCGGAGATTAGGGAGCTTAAGCACGCGCGTTTTTGGGCCGCAGACGGCAACCGCAAGAGAGCTGTTTTTCCTTTTAATTTGTCTTCAAACACTCACATTTGCATTGCTAAGTATATTTTCTCCATTACAGATGATTACTTTAAACATCTGGGAGACACCACTGTCCTGGCACGCGAAATGTTTTCTTCCGGTTGTCGTCCGCGTCTTAAAAACGCGCGTGCTTACGAATGTGACTCTTTCTTTCTCTATTTTTACTCTGAAACCGCTCTCACCGTTTTATTTTTTTTTACATTGTACGACGTGAACGACATGGAATGATTTGCGAAAGACTTGCGATATTGCAAAGTTATATTTTGAGGTGACGTTTTCTTCGACGTCGCTATCGTAGATCTTAAAGTCCCTACTGTCTTTCAGTCTTTCCAAACCTCTCTTTTGCTCTGAAGACGGGTGGCTGCAGTTATTTGTTACGGTTTGGTCTGTTTCCTTTGAAAGAAATGCACAATACAGCCGATAAAGTTAATAGGAAGTACGAGTGAGCACGAAATGAAGGCAGTTTTGCCAATTTAAAACCACTAGAGAAAATTGTAATTTCTTCTAGTTTATCCCATCTAGTTTACATCTTATGGTGGCTGGTAAAATATTCTATGACTGAATAAGTAGGAACAGCCTTGAACTTGATATTAGATTAAGAAATATAAACCGTTGTGAGCTCGCGTTGCAGACAATGTCTTAGAAATTTTCAGACATGCATGCCACGCGTACTGCTCGCTGCTTTTCTTATTGTATAGAATTTTTTGGCCTCCAAATCAAACTACACATAAATACATTATCGATAGTAGCGTGACCATTATAGTTTCAGTTTCACTTTTATAGGTTGTTTTTAACAGTTTTTTTCCATGAAAAAGTGTCTTCAGTTCTGTATATTTTGTTTCAGCTTCTCGGTCGCTCGATTGACTTGAACAAGTTGATTACTCAGCGTTTGAACAATGCCATGATCCGGTCATTAGACTGTGCCATCGGACGCTTTGAGAGTGGAGACATCTGCGGCGTTGTGGTAAGGGCAAATACGTAAATCCGATTTTAAGAATTTAGATCACCGCTGTCACGAAGGGAAAGCCTGAAAATTTCAGGCTTGGACGCGATTTGAACCCATGACCTCTGCGCTACTTTTGCAGTCACAGACCTACCAATTGAGCTCTCAAGCCAATAGACCAATTTCGATATATTAAAATTCAGTCCGAAACAAAAGGCATCATCTCGAGGCTCTGGGGAATAAACTCATACAAATCCTTATATTTATTCCCCAGAGCCTCGAGATGATGCCTTTTGTTTTGGACTGAATTTTAATATATCGAAATTGGTCTATTGGGAGCTGGTCATGATGTGAGCTTGAAACAAGCCCGTAGAGGATCTGAACACGAAGAGTTTACATGAGAGCTTCGTTTGAAGTGCTTTCGTTTATGCTTAAGTAACTGGTTCATGACTGCAATAATGTAAAATCTGAAATTTATTCTACCTATTTGGTACCTATTAATTGTATTTGGCTGTAGTCTGGTTGGCTAAAAAATGTGCATTTTACTTTATTATATTTCATTTAGCTTCGTCCATAGACCAAGGAGAATTTACTATGCGTCAAGAAAGTTACGAACTGTAAGGCCACAACAGCTTGACCAATTAATCACGCAGCCTACATGCAGATTCTTACAAAATATGCTGTTTAATTCACCAAGAATCTGTAAGCTATTTATTGATCAAATGATTGACTGATTGAATGATTGATTGATACTTGCAGGATTTGGAGAATCTCCTTGAAGTGAACCGCATGACCTATAAGCTTTTATCCAAGTGTGTCAAGTTGGTTCCATTCAAGAACATGTTGAACGAGGCAAACCATTCAGTCTCGGCACCTTATGGAAGGATTACGCTTCACGTGTTTTGGGAACTCAACTTTGATTTCCTACCAAACTACTGCTATAACTCGTCCACAAACAGGTGAGAATGATGCAATTGCCACTGTAATGGACAAGGTCCCTGCCAAATTTAATTTAACCCTCAGTAAACGTTTGTCGCCTAAAATGTCGACTTTCTCTTCTTCTAAAGCTTGGTTTTTATTGGCGACGCAAGCACAAGAGAAAGCGTAAGTAGCTTCTGCTAATAAAAACGAACGTCGACGCAAGCATCAAAATCAACCACGGCATCCGCCATTTTGTTCAAATTCTCAGATGCGGGGAATCTGGAACATGCGCACAAGGGCTTTAATTGGCCAGACGTACCAAATTACTGTGTTTCGTTGTCACACAACGCAAGCGAACGCAAGCATATAAGGGAAAGCACAAGGAAAAGGGAAATTTTGATCCTTGCTCTTGTGCTTATGCTTGCGTCAACCCCGTTTTCACGATGAAATAAGCGCTCTTATGCTTGCGCTTGTCCTAGCTTTATTGTGTTGCCTTTTCTTAAACGAAGACATCCGAACTTATACGACCGTCTCTCGGTGTCCACCGCTCTTGGTATAGAATACCCAATGGAAAAACTGAGTCTTCAAGAAGAATTGTCAGCAGTGTAATACCGTTTTTGAATGACACATTTGAATCATGTTTGTGTGAGCTTTGAGTTTCAGGTAAAAAGTCGTTGCGTCGAGTGTGCTGATTCCTTTTCCCACGTCCTGCGGTTAAATTAAGGGATTCTTTCCTTCTATGTACCTGCAGTCCACACGCCAGAATACGATGGTTGTTGCTATCGAAGAGCACAGGTGTACACAAATCTAAGTGGTGGTTTTCCCAAATGGCTTGAAATGACCAATGTTGAGTTCTTTGGAGGACGTGAGCACAAAGACAATCATTTTTCTTTTATCGCGTTCCCCGTTTATGCTACTTTTGACATTTGAAGCCGATGTTTCATGCTGATATAGTTAAAAAAATAGCAGTCATGTTAAATACGCGAATTTACCATTTTCGATGTCTTTCTCGTTGTCTTCAACTTCGTCGTAGGGGAACCTTTAACAGACTTAGGGGCTCAACTTGTTACGCTCCGCCATCGCTTATCGCAGCTCGATGGTTATCTGTGATTTGAGCATTTCGATACTACAATGTGCCGTCTCCAGAAAGACTTCCTCTTTCATGTTTCTCCTCTCTATCCGGCAGGTTTGTTCCCACGTCGCTGTCTTTGGTGGATAAAGTTTCCAGGGATCAAGCTCCAAAAGCATCGCATCATTACTTCTTTGGCACGAAGGTACTGGTGACTTAGGGTGTACATGAACCTTAGATTAATGTCCCGCCTCAGTCACGCAAACAAATAAACAGCCGAGAAGAGAATGGGAAAGAGGAGCGATATATAGTTGTGTATTATTCTCCTCTCGACTGTTTAAGTGGCTTCCCTGAATGAGGCAGGCGACTTTATTGGAAATAGAAAAAAACGATATTGCTTTCAATCTAATCGATAAGATTGCAGATCCCAAATCAGATTTGTGGAGGCAGTGTGGCCGAGTGGTAGGGCGCTTGCCTTGATATTCGGAGATCCCGGGTTCAAGACCCGCTCTGACCACTCTTTGTTCCTGGTATTCCCTGGTTCAACTTCCCAGCTGCACTTGTAAATAGCCAACTGGTTTGCCTCCGGCCAGTTGGGATTCTTAACAGTTGTAGTTGTTGTGTTCTATTGTTTCGTTGATTGTGTTTCATTGGCCCTGAAAAGCCCCTATAGGGAGCGGTCAATTGAGTATGTATGTATGTATGTATCCCCTCTTAACTTGATGAGCGCAAACTGCCGTTTCGAGCCTAGGCCAATGGCCTCGGACTTTAGAATAGTAAACTTACTATTTATCATCATCATGTCTGGTAAAAAAGGTGCGATTCTCTTGGACAAAGCCTATTAAACGCTTTCGATTCA
>NC_090891.1:2310436-2312936 GCF_036669925.1 Montipora capricornis | reverse complement strand
ATCAATAACTTACGGACAAAATAAATTACTCACCGGAAAGATTACGACTCGAACAAGCCGTACTTTTTCTCTTCGAGTGCTCGCGTTATCTACGATTTTGTTATCTATGATAACTATGATTGTTTATATTCATAATTATCATGGCTGTCATGATTATCATAATTATCGTTCTCGTTATCAATATTTGAGTTGAGTGAATTGGAACGATAGTTCTGTTGTTGTCCTTAGCCTAAATTTAAATAAAGTTAATTAACGTTGCAGGCAGTGTTTTGGAGAAGGACTCAACTGGGCAGGCTGTACATTGATTGCTTTATTGGGTCAAGAAAACCGCTTTGAAGCCTTGGACTTTTGTTATCACATCGTCAAAGTCTATGCGGTTGATGCAAGAGATGAAGTCGTTGGTGGAGTGGTGAGTTTGAGTAAAAATAACCTGGCATACAACATATTTTGGTCTTCCCACGCAAACTTGATTTTTTAAAAGAATGGTGGGTTTTCCCAGCTTTCGCGAACCGGATTTTACTCTCTCTGACCTTGGGCCAGTTACGCTGTTGTGAGTTTTTGTCCGATGTTCTGTTTTTTCTTTTTAGTAGACTGTTTACGGGGCCCCATTTTCTTTCGACTTCGACATCGTGCAGCAAACTGTCGCCATTTTTGTTGACAATTCTCTACGTGCCAAAATCCTATAATCCATCTCTTTTATCCCCCAAATTTTTGCATAATAATTGTTTACTCCTGGGTCATTAAGATGTCCCGAGAGAAATCGAAAACAATGCCTCTGCAAAATCTTGGGGGGTAGAAGAGGTGCATTATGGGATTTGTGCAAGTAGAGAATGGCGACTCCGACTTGGGACTGGGGAGATCCACGCGCAAGATTTGTTGCTTTTCCTTGAGCGCGCTCGCCTTTGCAAACAAAGATTGCGGCAGTTCGCAGAGGTGAACTCGATCTCGACAGTCAAACGAGAATTAGGAAACTGTGTATTTGTTAAATGTAGTTAAATGCCCATTTAACTAAGTTAACCCCTACGAGCGTAGCGGTCATCTTTCTAGCGTTCAGTTTTTTCGTTGTCATCGCTCATAGCAGCCAAGAGAAACTCTTGGGCGGCCTTCGGTCAAGCTGTCAGCGGTCAGACTCATAAGTGCAGGCTTACGAGTATCGTCGTGGTTTTCGTCAGCCAGGTTTTTGAGTTTTTCTCAGGTGGTTTTCATCGTTGGTTTTTGAGCTTACCCCACCCCACCCTAACCTCGTTCCCAGGGTCTCTTTGTCGACTATGGAGACCTTGGTAACGAGGTTGACTCCAATTTTGGGATTGGTCTTAATGAACCCTTGAATTTCAGTGAAGGTGTGTAATTCCTACTGTGTATAAATTGTCGTGTGATTGGTTTTAGGGAGAGTTTAGTTCGTTTGTGCGTGTGTGTTCACTTGAAATATTAAGGCCTGGCCAAACGCTCGCAAACATTTCAACGCAACATCTTTGAACATTGTTAGCACAACATGTTGTATACGTTTATGTCGCAACATGTTGGATCAAATTTGAAAACGGTCAATTTTTTCGTTCAACATTTTGGATGTTGCATGATGTTGTACTCGTTTGGCCACGTTCACGCAACATTGTTGCACTAAGGCATGCGCGTGAGTGCCCGGGGCACATGAACATTGACATGTTGCGTTGAAAACGATGGAAATGCTGCGTGCGTTTGGCCACCCCGTTCAACACATGTCGCAACAACATGCAACAATGTTGCAAGGTGTTGCGTTGAAATGTTGCGAGCGTTTGGCCAGGCCTTTAGGTTTAGGATAATTCCTCGATCTTGCGTGACCTTCTTCTCGGTCGCAGGCTTCGGTCACGAGAACGAGTAAAATTGTAGAGCGTCTTTCGCCACACCTCTTCCCCTGGTGTGCCTTTCTTAATTCAGTTTTTCTTTCAACTTTAAGGATCTCAAGCGTCTAGTGAGCAGAGCTCGGCACTTCAGAGTGTTGAATGATCAGATATTTGCTGTGTTAAACAAGCATCTGAAGACATCGGAAGGACCAGTCGAACATGTCCGCTGCTTCCAACCCCCCATTCACCAGGCCTTTGTCTCACCTATCTGATCGTATAAAAACAGGATAAACTGAAACTCTTGTCCAAAACACCGAACTTCTGTCAATAGGTTATAGTAACCCATACGACCGACAGTCAAATCAGTCAGTAAGCTGCCACAGCACACTGTTCACGATGTGGACGAGATCACTAGACACTTCGTGTTGTTCTAAGGCTCATACAGTCCTGGTGAGACAACGTGAAAAGGTGTTCTTTAAAATGTATATTTGAGTAAACGTAGGACAAATAGAAGTGTTGTAAGCAACAGGCGATTTTTTGTGAGTTCTATCATTTTTGTCGCGATCAATTCGCCCTAAAGTGCGCGCAAACTGGAAGCTACTGTAGGTCTTGTAAAATTGTCATCACATCAGAGGCAGTACCGCGGACTTTATTTACATTTGTGTTGTAAATCTTCATGT
>NC_090891.1:2265436-2302936 GCF_036669925.1 Montipora capricornis | reverse complement strand
AGGTATCACACCTTATCACAAGGCATCACAAGGTATCACACCGTATCACAAGGTATCAATAGGCCTCACAAGTCATCACACCGTATCACAAGGTATCAATAGGCCTCACAAGGCTTCACACCTTATCACAAGGCATCACAAGGTATCACACCTTATCACAAGGCATCACAAGGTATCACACCGTATCACAAGGTATCAATAGGCCTCACAAGTCATCACACCGTATCACAAGGTATCAATAGGCATCACAAGGCTTCACACCTTATCACAAGGCATCACAAGGTATCACACCTTAGCACAAGGCCTCACAAGTCATCACACCGTATCACAAGGTATCAATAGGCCTCACAAGTCATCACACCGTATCACAAGTCATCACATCGGTATCGCAAAAGGAAAGGAACTGTATTTAAGTGTCTAGTCGTTTTAGCGCTGGAGCACTAATTGGGAACTCTGTAAACTGAAATTAACAATTAACACAAATCAAGTCAAATATTGGTTTTAGAGGAGAGGGGAAACCAACAAATTCAACCCACATATGATGCCGAGTCTGGGAATCGAACCCGGGCCACATTGGCCGCTCATCTCAGACAAATTACGTATTTATGATCTTTTGGAACAATCTGTCAGAAAGCTCTATCGTAAACTTAGAGAGGACGAACACCATGTGTTATATTCTTTCGTAACGATTGAAAAGCCCTGGTCAAACGAGAGCGAGAGTTGATGAGAGAAAAATCACCCACGCCCTTAAAAACTTACCATCGATCTGGGGCAGTACCTGTGACAAGCAATCTGAAGAAGATGTTTGCGGACATTGGCTTAGAATGGGGAATCAACAAGTGCGCTGCAATACATATGAAACGAGGAAACTAGAACCCAACGAAAACACCGTTGAAGTATCGACTGCTCCATCCTAGTTATAGCCAGCAAAGATCATTAGAAATTGAAGGAATGTATACCAGAACACTCAGCATCTACAGGATAAAGTTATTGAAGAAGCTTCCAACGAGTACG
This sequence comes from Montipora capricornis, assembly GCF_036669925.1. NCBI lineage: Eukaryota > Metazoa > Cnidaria > Anthozoa > Scleractinia > Acroporidae > Montipora > Montipora capricornis. The sequence goes on along the minus strand of NC_090891.1, from coordinate 2,301,922 downwards.
AGAATCGACTTTGGGCAGTTTGGACTTCACCACTGTCAATACCACGGGAAGTCTGGGCCACTAATGTTTATGGCGTACCTGTCTTACAGTACTATATGTGCACCACCGCCTGGTGTCTCAATCACCTCAAAGAACTCCATAGACTAACAAGGAAGGTTATCAATGACTGTAGAGGAAAGCACAAGCATGAATCACCACCAATGCTCTACTTACAGCCAGAACAAGGAGGGAAAGGATTAGTCGAATTAGAAACGTTGTTTAAGAATACCACGTTATAGATAGCCAACTACATCAACTCAAAAGACCAGCATATCAAACTCATAAAGTCATCCCAGCTGAAAAAAGAACAAGGTCATTTAAGATCCATATTTAAAGAAGCCAAGAAGTACGCAGAAGAACTGAGCGTAGGGTGTGAGTTTGATGGTAGTGCCGCAATCTTGAGAAACGGTGACAAAGAAATGCGTGGAAGCGATAAGGAACCACAGAAAGTAAAGAGCATTATAAACAAGGCGAACACCAACAGACACATGGAAGATAGACAAAACCAGCCCTAGGTAGGGAAATTTGTGACCCAACATTGGAATGATTCTCAAATATCAAATAATTGATACGACATCTTTAAACAGTGGAAGTACATTCCAGACATTGTAATGTCAATCGACACAAGTATCAGACAACAACTCCTGAATACCAGGACCTAAAGATCCCAGAAGTTACACGAACATGTATAGAAGAAATGTCCTGTCGACTCTGTTCTGAGAAACAGGAGACTGTATCACACGTACTTTGTGGCTGCTCACATACAGCTCAGTCACTATACAAAACTCGGTATGACAAAATGCTTCGCCCTGTCTATCATGCTCTTCTTGAAAAATCCATATGGATTCGATGAATCTGATTATTCTTCTCCATAGTACATGCAATGTCATCCTCAGCCAAGCAACTTGAAAATATCATGGCAACTTGAAAATTGTCCTAAGGACCGCGCAAACAGGGCAGATATCAGTATACTAGACAAGAAGAAAAAAGAATGGTCTCTAGTGGAAAGTACTATATGTACTACAGGAACAATTACTGAAAGAGCCAAGTACAAACAGACCTCAGATTGGGGATAATGAACTTTAACAAGGTTACAAAGTGAAGCTTATCATCATAGTATTTGACTATCTTGGTGCACACTACAAAGACCTAGACAAAGAACTGAAAATGTTATTTGGGCCGAAAGTAGCATGGTTAACAATTGAACGTTCCCAGAAATGGGTTATTTCCCTTAACTGTGAAATTGTAAAGAGATTTTCGTGCATGAATATAGCGATATAATAGTTGAAAGAGCAGATTTAAGCTTTATCATACTGAGACTTTTAAGTCTATGAAAAATGAAGTTTTTTTTAGTATATTTATCTTATTCAAGAGTGCATATTTCGCTACTTTTCATTATCTTAGATCTATATTAACATATACGTCGTGTACATATATATATATATATATATATATAGAGAGAGAGAGAGAGAGAGAGAGAGAGAGAGAGAGAGAGAGAGGATATTACATGGCTGCGCGGGGATCCGAATTTTATCTTCAAGTGCTGGACGTATCCCCAAGCAGCCATGTACTGTTCTGTTTATTATATAGATATTGATGAAATGTCTAGATTAAAAACAACTTGTTCTATTCAGTTTCGAAATGATGAAAAAGTGGTCACCAACTGCTAAACACGCATGTTGTGTAACATGAAACAATTAAGATATGAAAGTTATGAAAAACAAAGCATGATAATGTCAAATTTTGCAATAAAAATGTTATTGTAGTAGAGTAGCATTATATTAAAGTACAAAAGTCTCTTACAATGAAGAGAAAGCACGCGTTTTATTGGCTAATCGTGTTGGTTACCGTGACAACACCTATATCCTCACTTGTGAAAGATAAAAATGATATGTTCACTGCGCGCGGTGAAGATATGATTTTTTAGTAAAAGGAGAAATTCTGGTATTTCATCAATATCTATATAATAAATAAATATATATATATATATATATTCACTCTTCAGGGGGTTTAAACCCCTTAAACCCCTGAAGAGTGAAGCGATTCACGAAACAGGCTTGTCGGGAAATGTAGTTGCGTCCTTTTTTCCTCTTAAAGTATTTATTCCGCTCTGCTTTAACGTATTGAGCACTGTTCCACGAGAAAATCGACTTACAGACTCCCTATATATATATATATATATATATATATATATATATATATATATATATATAAAGTGTGAAACTTGATTTTCGTAAAACAGTGCTCAATACATAGAAGTAGAGCGAAATATATACGGAAGAAAAAAACACATAAACTACAAGTTCATCCCTAGGAAATCCCCTGATGAGTCGGCAACCACGAAACAGGCTTGTAGGGATGAACTTGTAGTTTATTTGTCTTTTTCTGCCATATATATCTGAGCGAATTTGCTAAAAGGTAGCTACTGGAGTTTTCGCTTGAGCACGGGCGCAGCCCGTGTTCAAGCCATTCTGGCCTCTCAAAATTGAGGGGGCTTGCCGTCAAGGCCTGCTTTGCCAAACAGCCCAGGGACAGTTCGAACTGTGAGTTGTGTGTCAAACGCACAGGGCTGGGGGGGTTGCTGCTTTGAGACTTTAACTGCAGTTAGAGTTTGTGGCCTTGTTAAGTCAGACTTTACACTGTAGCATGTCTTCATTGGCAATTTTTCCTGGACTAGTCTAGGCTTTAATGATAGTTTGCTTTTGATCACCAATTAGAGTGAACCCACACTGTGGTGTGGGTAGGTGATTGTTGGTTGTCTGACCAAAGCACAGGGGTGGGGAGGGTAGCTTTTCTTTAAGTTTGTGACGGTAGCAGAATTGGCTTGTTTTCACAATTTCTGCAGGCACCTTTTGACAAGTCCAGTTAGATATATGTATATACATATTTTATATATGCTAGTCCACGTTGCCTAGGCTGTGCCCGCAATGATGTTGGTATATACTCTGAATGATTTTACCAGTAAAGTCTACCATAATAATAACAATACAATATTTCAAGAAAAGCTATGATCCTCGCAGACATATTTAGTAATACTACGTCAACTAAAGCTCTTCAAAGATGACGCTTTTCGTGTTCAGGTGGAAAACGGTTTGGAAAATATTTTCTTCCTGCATTTTTCGCTGGTTTCCAAATATTCCATTTCCGGTCGAAAGTTTATTTGGTACTCTCATTTTCTAACGAAAATTTACGACAGCGATGGTATTTGGTAACTTACTCAAGTATGGCGAAAAAAAAACTTCCTTTGTTAGGGGATATTATTATTTTTCCACCTCTTCTTGTTTTAGCTCGTTTTGTTTGGTTTTCTTTATTTTATTGCTCTTCGTCAAGGCTAAACAAAAAAAAATAAAACTTGTTTTATCCGGTAAATTAATTGTAAAAGTATTAAGAATAAATTACCCCGGGAGCTCTGCTTTTTGGCTTGGCTCAATCTATATATTATTTCTGCTCAAAATTCCCGATATCAAATATTTCATGCGGTCTTCGTGCGTTCCTGGTCGCCACCATTGTCAGAGTGAGGGGCAGACTCGTATTTGAACCTCAACTGTGCCTCGCTTCCACGCTTCGCGCTACGTTTGGTCCCCTTTGGCCCGCGGCTTTCCGCGCATTGTTTTCTCAAATAATATCTCCTCCAACATGGCGCCTCAAGGCGAAGCTATGCCGGCATGTGCTTCAAGATATATATTACACCCATGAAGTACTAGATTGTTTCGTTTTGAGACGTATCATTTACTGCTTCACACAACATTGGACTGTGAAATGGGATTGCTTCCTCCTTCAAGACCCTCTTATAAGTGTTGCGGAATTTATAGTTTATATAATGGCACTAACACATACAGGAGTGAGATAGAATAACAGTCCCGTGCAATCCCGACTCTATAATTTTTGCAAGATGCAGAATTTTCAATGCACCCCCCCCCCCCCCCCCCCCATATTAAGGAGGAAAATAAACTAGTATGAAGAAACCGTTTTAATTTTTTTTTGAAAAAAGAAAATTTGGTGACGTCAATGATGATGGTGTTTCATCAGATATCGGAACACCGAGAAGCGAGCTGAAAAACGAGGCTGCAGGCAGAGTATTTTAATCGAATTTCAAGGTGTGTGGATAGAAGATGAAACACTTTTCGAGTTTTTGACATTGCTTCTCGAAGGCATCAATATTTTATGACAAATTTGGAATAAAGTTGGCAAACGTTTACGCTTGTGTATATTAAGATCACAAATCGAAACTTCCTCCACGGCAGTGATTTCGTTTGTTTTTGGTTTATTATTATTATTCATGAGTTTGAGAACACTATGAATAGACCATTTTCGAATTCTCACAGCTGGACTGGATCTAGCATGATATGGAGGTTAATGCGGGCAAATCTTTTCAAATGCAAATTAATTTGCCTGCATTAGCCTCGATTTCATGCTAGATCCAGTCCAACCGTTAGAATACGAAACTGGCCTATTGAGACTACACTAATTCAAATTATTGGTAAGTCATATGGCCAAGACACGGTATACAGGGTCACAATTGTCTGTGCCTTTAGCCTGGTTTTCATTAGCGATGTAAGCATAAACACAAGCAGCAATCTAAGGTCGCTTAAACTTGTAATTTAATATTGTTTCTTTTGTTCTAGCAAAAAGTACTACTCAGTTACTACTGAGTTGTTTATACTTACATGTATGCTTGCGTTGCTACTGAAAACCAGGCCAAAACAAAGGACATCACATCATGTACTCGAAACAAAAACTGAGAAAATGTTTCATTTTTTAATAACACAGAATGCACATTCAATCATTGGCTGCCTATCTCTTAATGACATTGTTCACAAAAAATGCAAAATTCTGCAAAGTAAGTATCAAGGCTTAATCACTAAACAAGCACAATTATTTCACATGGAGTCATGCAAAGAGTAGCTGCAGATAACTGTAAAATCAATGCTAACCATTTATAATGAGTGGGAGCAATTACAGAATACCCATCCAACCCTTAATGTTACTGGCTGAATAATAATGAGGACATTAAAGGGACTGCGAACGTGGTACACAAAAGTGTTGTTAACCGAAACGTAAAATGAAAGCTAAATCATAGTATCAAATGAGTGTTTAGGCTTAATCACTGAAACGAGCGCTTAGTAAATTAGTGCTATTTTCTTCACACCATCGTGTAAAAAGTGGAGTTAACCCAACGGTGCAAGCTAAATGAGTGCTTAGGCCTAATCAGTAAAGAGTTTTAAAGCGCCTGGGTTCTCGCTTCTCTCCGTAGCCGGGTAACCACAATTTTAAAGAACCCTTTTAGAGAAGTGGGGGTATTCAGAAGTTACAGTACAGCGCAGGAATAACAGCACTTACAAACGTGAGAAAAAAGCTCTTAGGCTTAAACAGTAAACAAGTGCTATGTTCTTCAGGCGATCTCGCAGAAAGTGTAGTTAACCGAACCCTAAAATGAAAACTAAAATTCTAAAAGAGTGCTTAGGCCTAAGCTTGGGAGTGCTAGGCAGGCCCAAACACTTCATCACGATCAGAGCGTGACACAAGGCGATTTCCTGACCACAGACCATGAGGCAGTTGTTGAATGCATGAATTCTGTTTAGAACTGCGGGACCGCGGTGACAACTACTTTAACGTTGCATTTAGGTGGAGTGGTTGCTGGAGTCTGACCAACGATTGTTTAGCTCTTCATGTATTTCCAAAATCCTGTCCCGCAACCGGACATATAAACACAACAAATAAACTAAGATGTAAGAAAAAACGTGGCATAATTTTTTCCGGTTTTCTGTCAGTCTACCTAACACTAAACAGTATTTGGTCGCAAACGAATTTTCATTTTACCAGCTTAAAAGATAAGTTTGCTAATTTTGGCGATGTTTAGGATACGATGTAGATAAAAATATTTCTGCATGTTACGAGCGCCCTTTTATATGTGCTAACAAAGCAAAAAAAAAAAAAACAATTGTTCGCTTGTTTTCCACTGTTTTGCTTCCACATCTTCATCTACTGATAATTATACACTCTGTTACCTGGAAGAAAGTGGTATTTCCACTGAAGAACTAACGTAATGGCCTGAACTGTGACAAAACGACTACCGAGAGCGTGACGTGACATCTACCGCAGACAAAGAGCCAACAACGTGAGGACACATATGCCACAGGCGATTCCGCGTTAATATATTAATTAAAGTTCTTCACCCTTTCATCGAATTAAAATAACCCAATTTCAGTGATATGACACAAAAGATATTTTCGGGCGACAAATTAGGATTTTAATACAAGTTGTCTGACATTATGTAATATTCCAGCCGGCTGCATAACATATAAATGAATTAATTTGCCTTTCAATACATGAATATAACATAGAGATGAACTAAAAAACAGGATACTAAAAACATTACCTTATCTTCAGAAAGGCCAGTCAATCTATTAATGCTTTTAAAGCGAATGGACAGGGGCAAAAAGAGAAAGCTCAGTCAAGCACAACGCAACGAAAGACAAAACACTCGGTTCGTAATTTGCAGACAAATACATGGAAGCTCATGGACAATGCCCCTTCTCGGGAGATTCTTTACTGCCTCCTGGCTAATATGCGCACCAACCAACGCCTTCAAAGCATCCAACGCAACTTTCTCTTCATTCAACGACTTCTTCGCCTCTGCGTGAAGTTCGTCAACGAAATTTTAAGCAAGAACGCGTTTGCGACCTCCTCTATTTGATGACATAACTTAACGTTTTATAATAAGTATTGACAAGAAACAATTCAACTTAAACGAAATGCGGTCACTCGATAACTTAACAACTGATAAAGGCATCCACATGAACTCCATGGGGTCTGAGGAATGTGATGATGGATGACTGCGTGAGTTCGGTCAGCGGAGTGATTTTGTGATTTGTGATACCTCACAAAAGTAAGCGCCCTGGATTTTCCCCTAAATCGTGCATCAGATGAAGAACTTTGCCAAGTCGCTGGGTATTCTGAAGTTTAGCCCGTTCTTGTTTACTTCGGCTTATAGATCATTGAAGAACGAGGTAATATACATTGAACTGTGCAGCTCCGTAGCCTCTTAGCCACGTAGCCCCGTTTGTGCCTATTTCTCGTTCTAAAACCATAAAAAAGAAAGAGCGTGCTCAAACTGCGTAGCCAAGTATCCCGATTTTAAGAGGTACAACTTCGAGTGGCGGGGTATTAGTCTGCAGTTAAGTCTAAAAATATATGTATTAGTTTGGAATTTTTAGCTATTCATGTAACAGTCACGGTAAGTATATCCAGTTATAATTAAGGGCGCGTTCGATTGACCCTATTCCGGAATGAGAATATGTGGAGTGATGATTAAAACGGTACGTTTGGCGCGTTTCGAAGCAGCAAGGATAATAAAAATATGTTTAAAATAGCATTTTAGCAGATGTTTGACAATTTTAATGTCAATCTCCGTGAAAACGAAGGATTTTAAACTTATATTCCATGTATTCCTATTCCGGAATACCGTCAATCGAACGCACCCTAAATTTCAACCTGCAACCTGCAAAAAATACCTGCCGGAATAAGAATACGTGGAGTGATGATTAAAACGTTTGGTTGACGCGTTTCGAAGTAGCAAGGACAACAAAAATATGTTTAAAATAGCATTTTAGCGGATGTTTGACAATTTTTATGTGAATCACCGTAAAAACGAAGGATTTCTACCTTTTATTCCATGCATTCTTATTCGGGAATACGGTCAATCGAACGCACCTTAAATGTCATTAATGTTTAACTTCTACATCCACCCTGTTTACAGATGGTTCAGTTTTTAAGGATGATGTATTTTTATTTATTGGACCTTTGTCGCATTTTTCAGACATCAACATGGATGAGGATCAGGAATTTAGGAATGGAGTAGAACCTTGTCAGAATGGTGAATTTCAGTCAAAGGCAGCTGAACATTGGGCTGCTGAGGCCATGGCAGCTGACATGGACCGTTGGATTATCTATTCTCAGCAGTATGCTGACGAGACTGGAGAATCTCTGGAGGACTGGCTGTTGAAATACCGACCATCCCAGGTTTCAAGGTGAAATACAGTTTTTCAATGGTACAAGTTAAAGTTTGGTACTTTTTGAGGTCCACTGAAATTTGCCCATTGCCATTTTTTCATATACCATCTTCCTTCAAATTATCACCCATGCCCTAATTAGTGCCTCTAAGTTCCCCAAATGGGGAACATACATGTGTTTCACGGCTAGCATGATTAAAGCAAAGTGAGAGATAAAAAGGACAGCTCACACTTGACAACAGTTACTGTGTAACCAGCTTACAGGTAGGTTCCTAACAACTCAGGCATGTCAAGGGTCTAAGCTGCTTATGTTACAGCTAGTATTTTTTTAATCTCTTTAGATCAATTTATAATAAATTTTAATTTCAGTTACCACCCATTTTAAGTGGGGCACTAATTCCGATGAATACAGTATCTGAATTTCTTCATCATGAAATGAAACCAAATTCACCTCTGATGTCATATTTCTCAGCCCTTTTTTATTATTATCTGTATTATCTATTTATCTGTATTATACTGGATGTTCTTTCTCCAAGTGGTGGACAAGATCAACTACCACAGGCAGAGCCAAGTTTGAAGTATAAACTTAGTACATGTATGGTAAATAATAATCCATGCAACAAGTAGAAAATCTTCATGGCCCTGATAAGGGAAACAAACCGTTATCTAGCCAAACTACATGTTATGTGGGCTTTCCAAAAGACAAGTAGAAAAGCAGGGGAAAATAAATCCATTTTCAAAATCAGTTTCGATTCAGAGCAAAACAGATTTTGAGATGCTTTGAAATTTGTGGGAAACTTATGGGGAAAAATACTTTCATTTTATTTGTTGGATCTTTACAGAAAATAAGAACCAAGGGCCTATCATTTTATTTTTCGCAACATAGAGCAATCCTTCTCAGCACTCGCTGACGGTTATGCACCAAAATAAAAGTACAACAGAGTAAGCTATTTAAACTTAAATTTGAAACAAAAAACAATAGTTTCAATAACAAAAGAAAAATGCTATCACCAATGGGAAGCTTAATTAAATATTCCTGAGAAGTAGTGTCAGTGTGCATACATTAAAATTCAAATTAGCAACCGTTAAATGTTTTTTTTTTTTTCACAATAGTATTGGCTCTGGGTAAAAGATAGAATAATCCCCGAGAATGCTTCAAAGAATTATTCTCAGTAATAATTGTAGGTCTCGTTTTCAGGTGTTTGAAACTTTTGCAATTATTATGAAAAACTAAAACCTTTAACTAGATCTTGATCAAATATTTGTTATTTGAATAAAAAAAAATAATTTAAAACATGAACTTTCACTTTCTGTAACGTTCTAGATGTCCTAATTTTATTAATATTTTGAGGGGAAAAATTCTACAAAGTTGTAAATATAGGATTTCTGACATGAAATTTTTATTTTTGATGTTTTTGGCTATACCCCGGATATGGCTGCCAGGTGTGAAAGGAAATTCCCCCACTAATTAATAAACAAACATGACCTGGCTTCGTGTAGCTGTGGTGCAACCCTCTGTAATATTTCATCATCATCTTAATATTTGGAGTAGGAGTATGCTACAAAGTTGTACACATATGTTTTCCTACATGAGGTTTTAGATCAAATTGATGATTTAAGACAAGAGGCACTGGTTGGTGGAACAGGGCAATATTTTTATTTATCACATGGCTTGTACGGCCCCACTCGCGCTTTCATTGCAATAGTATTGGAAAAATGCCCGTATGAGGGCCATACGCATTAGTGCAAGCAGGGCCAGAAAAAGCCGTACTAGGCACACATACTGCTCCTAGCGATACAATTTTAGGGGATTTCGTCGCTTTTAAACATCCAAGTAATTTACAGTGAGAAAAGCAAATGCAAACAACATATAAGATAAATTTTCTTTGTATATTTTTGTTTTTTATTTTGTCCTAACTTCATCTTCTGAGTGCTCTTAAATAGTGCCCATATGACAAAATGCTTATTGACTGAGTTTAGGTCGGGCTGGACAGGAAAATATTTGGCCCTCGGTCATGGTGCATGGACCTCGCTGTGCTCGGTCCGTATGCCATGACCTCAGGCCAAATATTTTCCCTTACAGCCTTCCCACTCAATCAATAAGTACATATTAACTACTAACTACAATGCTGCACGATAAGTTTACACATGTCAAAACAACTAGTGTTGTTTAGGCATGCAATAACATTAAAAACTCATGATTAAGTTAAAAGTTCATAAAGTAAAATTATACAATGCTAACATAGAATAATACATGAGCCTGCAATAATAATATTACAGTTCATAAACAGGTGGTGGCATACAGTTGACAGCAGAGATATTAAAACTGATGACCTAAGATATTTCAAGGTGCCAGGTGCCAATTTACCTGACGCAGTATACCCCTCAACACCAGAGAGCCTCAGACATGTCCTTGCCCAAACTCCATTGCATGGAAATATTAGACTGTTTTTGAGATAAATTGATACATGGCTGTACAAGAGGTGCCAACCCCTCCGTTTCGGCCGCCGAGTTTGTCCCTTTTGGGGAGGTGCAACTCTGCATTACTATTTATTGTGGTAATACTGCGCATTTAAAGCCCCCTTCAATGTCATGTATTGCAGTTAAGGTAATTCCTAAGTATTGCATTGCGCATCCCCTACTGTGCACAATTTTTGCATCATTAATGCACGCACATTAGCACATGTGCATACAAAACGCAAGAGATTTCCCTCAAACTAAGCCCAATAGGGAAATAAATGCTCCTTTGCTCTCAAACGAGCACGGTGACCCCTAACCGCAATCAAAAACGGTGTAAATGTGAACAAAAGAAGCTTTATTTTCAAAATAAAATGTTGTATCTTTCAAGTAACCAAGACTTAATTCTGTATGAAGGTGATTCAAATTTTTAACGCGCAATCAGTAAAAATGCCCCATTTTAAGAGCCTGCCGACGCGTAAACAAGCGCGGTGACCCCATTTTTTTATTGCATTTTGTTAATGTTCATATCATGAATTTTAATTATGCCAAGTTTCCAAAAAGGTTTGATAGTAGAACAATTTCAAGGGAATTGCCTTAAGCTTTTAATTAGTTTTCAGACCTGCCACACTGCTCAGTTGATCAAATGGAAGTGTGGCAGGTGTGAAAAATGTGTTAGAAGGAGGGGCCAGTATCCAGCTGTATTTTACTTATTTAATAAACAGTAAGCTGCTTATACTCTACCTTCAAAATGTTTTGATTAGTTTTACACAGGGTGCAGTTAATTAAATTCCTTTAGATTACTTTGGGCAAGATTACCATGTGTATAATACATTTTCAGTCTTACTCCTGACAAACTGTTAATTACAAACTCCTGAAAATTAGCAGAGTTACTCCTGAAATCTGTAAGTTGTTTTGTGTCAGCACCTCTGCTGTACTTTTTGTTTAACCACAAAAATGAACATGAAGTTTGGCTTCAATTTGGGGATCAATTAGATTCACATTCCTTTATCAAATTATACCCAAGTGTATCTAAATATTTTTTAGAAGTGACGTTTTTATGAAAAGAATACTTAGATGGTAATGTGAAGCTCCTTGGATTAAATATGAAACATATTGGACTCCTGTATAGACTAGTGTTGAATATTTGCACTGTAATGTGAATAAAATGGCAAAGATTACCATAACTTGGCTAATACCGGTAATTCTAATAGTTTTGATTATTTGAAAAGTGGGATGTAATTTTCCTCTAAGTATATATAGTGTTTTCCGTTGTCCATTTTAGCAGGGTGCACTGCCCTCCTTTTCTTCTTGATGCCCTGCTATTATTTTGGACGCCTGCCATTATTCTGGATGCCCTTTTGTCCTGCATGTATTAAAAACCACTAGTACCAATCCATATGACAAAGTCATGTTTTCACACATACCGGTACCTGCACACTTTGACATTACCTTCTGTGCTGTTTTTACACCCTGGCACTATTTTTTTTGTCTATTATTTGCCATACGCTACCTAATATCTATAACCGGGGTCTAGAGACCAAGTGCCTACAAAAGGTGGTTGAAGAAAGAGACAAGATTTGAAATGTTTTCACACATTTTACACTGACATATGAGCAGCTAACATCTATTAGCTCTTCTGTTTTCACACATTCTTTCTGCATTACCACCTGAGTGTGTTTTGAAATTTGTAGGATATTTTCATTCTTTGATGTCATATCCTGAGTAAGATTTAATTCTTCCCAGATTCACCTTTTTACATTTTTTACAATCAAGCTCATTATAAGATGTTTTCACACAAATTTTTATTTCACCAAAAAAATGTTTTCCATAAATAAAAATATTACTAATATTATTAAATGAAACTTAATAAACTATTTCCTAATAGCTAGAAGATGCAAATTTTGTTTTTCCTAAATGCATTGAAGGCACTTTTGAACTATTGTGTTAAACCAAAGCTACTTCTTATTAATTTTGTGGCTATTTTGGTCCCTTTTTCCCTCCTTCTGGTCCCTTTCAAACTGTTACCTTAAGGCTTTCTTTTTGGAATTGTGTTGAAAACACTACCCTAGACCAACACATGTATAAAAATAATTGTTATCATTCTGAAATATATACCCGGTAACGTTTTAAATTGTTTTTGGGCAGCTTTGCTTCCTAGGCTGTGCATAGCCTTCATATCTATAGTCCATTTGACTCGAGTTGGAACTGGAGTTTGGGCTTATAAATTATTTCCCTGATTTAAATTTTCTTCACAAAAGTACGAATGTAAATATCCGTAAATCATTTATACATAATAGAAACACAATATCAGAATTTTTCGACTTTGTCAATTAAAGTCAATTGCAAACAATTGGCCTGTTTGCATCTAATTTTGAAGCTGAGGGGAGCAGGCACAAGAACGTAAGGTAGGCAAACACCCCAGTGACCTTATTCACATGATGTAACGTAAGTGGCCATTAATTATGGCTCTACAAGTGATGAAAAAGGTTATATTGTTTTTGTTGTTGACTGTGTTTTTATTGTTTTACTCAATTGAATATCAAATATAAAGTATTGCAAATAATCCTTTGTTGATATAAATGACCTTGAATGATTGTGAATAAGAAAGTAGCAATATAAGTTAAACCCTTATTGCCCTAATTTCTCTCTTGCATAACATGAATCCTATTCCAGATCAATGGGTTGTTTGTGTACTGTATACTTTGTGCCTCTGCTTAAAATTGTAAACAAAGCTGTTATTTACTATTGACATTAATAGACAAAATAATTCCTGAAATGATGAAAAATTCTGAAATTTTGTTTCTAATTATGTATACAAGAAATATGATTAAAGACATTAGCATTTTTGACGAGACAATTACAGAGAGTGAAATATAAGCCTATACTCCAGTTCCAACTTGAATCAAATGGACTATAGTATATTATGTTGTATTCTTTCAAAACAAAGCTGTCTTTTAAAGAACGATTTGCGTTATCTTTTGCATCCTCATTCTGAAATTTGTACTATTTTTCTGTTACAGGAAAGATGGTATTGGTTGGATATCCATTCAGAGACCCAACGTACATCAGGAAAATAGTGACCATTCTGGTCTTAAGCGAGATGTTGTTGGTCTTCAGCAGTCATGGGACAAATTGAAGCAGTCTGGAAGAACTGTCAACCTGCAGACTATCACACAGTTAGCTACGATGCATCATGCCACTTCTGGCAAGTGGCTTTTGCATATAGACACAGGGGTGAAGGTGGACACTATATGGGAAAAAATAGCTCAGGGTGTCTGGCAAGGAATCTTATATGGCAATGCTAAAGTCAGTCCATTTGAATGTCATGAGCAAAGGCATGTTGTGTGCATCTATAATAGAGATTTTACAAACCAGGAGCAGGTTTATGGTTTGAATAGTGCCATTCGCAGCCTTGGAATTAAAGCCAAAATGACATACAAACCGGATGTTTATACATCTTTGGGAGTATACAGAAATAATCCGTGGAATTTGAGACCCACAATATATGAAAGTGTGTTTGACTTGCTCAAAGGTTGTTCTGTTATCAAACCATTGGATGCTTCATTACAGTAATTATGTTTTGCCAATTTCTGTATTCCTTTCAGAGAATTCTGCTTCAACTAAACTTTTTTTCAGTCTGTATTTCTTTGGCATTTGATGTGGTAAATTAGTGATTGCTTTAGGATCCAAATAGCATAGTTTCCATAAATTTGCAAACCCAGGCCTTGACTTGAGCAGTTACATGTAACAATGTACAGGAATGAACTCAAAGTATATTAAATATTTAGACAATTATTTTGGATGAAATTAGATGAAAACAGATGAAATTACAAAGGCAGCACTTTCTTCTCAGTTATTTTAAGATCCTCAATGTTGAACCGGCCAGGGTCCAAACCCCCGACCTCTCGCCTGACAGTCCGATGCTCAGCTACATGGCACATGTTACACTAAAAGGCCTCTCGTACCTCCCACCTTACAATTTTCTTTTTTCAGAGAAGGCTGTGAATACTAATGTAATTCGGTTGTCGATGATACATACGTTATTGACCATAGGGGCTTTTCAGGGCAAATGAAACACGATCAATGAAACGACAGAACACAACAACAACAACTGTTAAGAATTTCAACTACCCAGAGGCAAACCAGCTGGCTATTTATTCACACGTCAAATGCCCTAACCACAGGGCCTCACTGCCTCCTCCAGGCAAGACGATGTTGTCTGCCTTCATAACCATCAGGCCCAAACACAAATTCAGTGACAAAAAATTGCCTTGTTATTCCTTGTTTCAAGCTCGTTCTTTCGAGAACTGAACCCAACAACGTGACCTGTGCACCCGCTACAAACTGAAATTCCCCCCTCCCTAATTCCCTACCCCCTTTCTCTCCATTCTGACCAATTACACGACTAAAGTTCTCCAGTTCGTGTACGGTTCTTTACACGTTCTTCTTCTCTTCCCATCTCTTGGATCAAAGTTTTATTCATCCGATCACTCACTAGTGACAAGAAAAGACCAAGCTAAGGGAGTTGACAAAAATGGTGGCAGTAATCCAAAGGTCATTGGGTGGCTTCACCACCAAGCTAAGGAGTTGACAATATGTCTTGGATGTCTCTGGATTTCTTCCAGCTCGTTCATGTGTTTTAGTCTCCTCTTGACATTCTTCTCCTGTGCGGTTCCTTCTTTCAGCACAAGAAAATAGTGACAGTACTTCTTCGTTTCAATACCATGTCTTCCTCTTCCGTGAATGCGAAGTTTCTTTAGGTATCTTCCTTTGCCTACATATGACTCCGCTGGAACAAAAAATACACGATACAATCCACTCTACTGCCTTTTAAGTGACATACTTTGGTTTTGCAGAAAGTGTAACGTGCAGGTTGCAGGTCATCGTTTTACCATAACTGAAACAGCACAAACCTTTACAAAAATGGTAACAACAAGCTTAAACATTATCTAAAGCATAGCATTTAGGCCTAATGTTAGCATTAGTAAAGGTTGGGTTGTTTCAGCTATGGTTTAACAATGACCTACAACCCTAACATGCAGCCTGTAGTTTACACTTCCATTAGTTTGGAGTAAACTGTATAGAGAGTTCCTCCCACTTCAACAACTCTTTTATAATTTCTCTATTCAAGTGAAGACGAAAAAATATTTGAAATGTTCTAAGAAAAGAAATGACACCATGTCGGTCGCTTCTCGACATGACAAATTATCACTGGAAAAGTGAAACTACTTATCATCGGCTTATTTTAATAGGGGTCGTCATCAAAATAAGGAAAACTAAACTCAAACTTTTCTCATGCTGAAATAAAACAGTTTGTCTTTTCTGTAAGTTATGTGCATGTAACAAATTTTAGTATTTCAGTGTCCAGTCCTTTTTTGGCTCGAGTGAGGCGCAGCCATGTCGTTGTTTTCAAGTCACCTCACAGTGATAAGATGATCAGGGTGTAAAGGTGTAAATGAACACTAAAAGCTAAAACCAACAAGGAATTATGTTTTTTGTTGCCTACCAATCCAGAGGTGAGACTTGTCTTCTATTCCATGTTTCTCTTGTGCAATACCTTGAGCCTCTAGGATTGTCTAAATCACCAATAATCATACCATTAATGATCACTTTATTCATCACATTATTGTCTGTTTTAAAGTAATTTTTTGTGATCACTTGGAATGGACCATTGCTGGTTAACAATACAGTTTGAGTGACCACAAAATACAAGGCTGTACACCTTGAGAGAAGATTGTAGAACCAGGAAACCATCTGGCAATCTTGCTAAGGACCAAAGGATATGGTGTAATTTTGTGTCCCTTTGGCAGAGAGTCAACAACAACAACAGCAACAACAACAACAAATCAGTTTATCTTTCGTATGAATGAAAATGACTTTGCCCAAAATAATAAGACTGCAAATGGGCTCACTTTGAAGAAGGAGATGAAGTGAATTCACAAATCTTTATGATCTACAAAAATTCTACATGCATTGTGCTCAATAGGATAATTTTAGGAATTGTGACAAGTCAACAAAAGACTTATTACAAGAATGTTTTGGAAAAGCATGTAGAATTCAGCACCTAAGTTTTGAAAAGAAGTATTTACTCAATGCTTACTTTCTTGATAAATGAAGCTGCCCTTTTGGGGGAAAATGTCATTTGCTTGATTGCCTCCTCCACTGGAAGTCCTCTAATCTGTAAAGAAAAAAAATCTTAATGGAGGGAAAATAGGTTAACCCACTCACTTCCAAGGCACCCAAGGACATCCGCAGTTGACGAGTAAAACCGTCTAGCATAAGACAGAGTAAAATCTGTTAACCTTTCACCCCGTGGGGTTCCCCATTGATGAGTAAAATCGTCTGGCGTTAGACAGAGTAAAATCTATAAGTGGCACTCTTGGGAGTGAAAGGGTTAACAGCCTATATATACCGGTAGTGACATAAGCATTTATAATTCAATGCACATGGGCTATTTAGATTAAAGCTACAGCAAAGGCTTCCATTTTGAGCTATGCCATATAAAGTTGAGCAAGCACTTGAAGATCAGAGAGAGAAAGAGAGAGAGAGAGAGGGGGGAGGGACATGTGACATCAAATCAGGTAAAAAGTGATTTCACTGAAAGAAATCCTTCACTCTGTTCTGTAAGGAATGGTGGGCGAGTGGAAACAAATAAATTACTATTGGTTAGTCTACAAATACTGCAACTAAACATGTGTTACATTTTACTTCAACCTACAGTAATTTGATGTCACAAATGTGACACTTAAACATTAAGCAACGGGCAGTACCTTAATTAAGTATCAAAAGTCAACATGATAAGAGATGTTTTTGGAAAACAGCAGAAAAACTGTTTTTCATCATTCAAATTTTCGTGTATCTTCGGGTGTTGGCTTCAAATTTCAAGTTTTCCATCACACTTTTCCACTGCTTGATCAATAAAATATAATAAGTTAATTATTGTAACAACTGACCTGTGCTGCCACAAGATTCATTTTAATAGGACTGCACTTGATCTCTCTTTGGCAATGGTAAATAGTCTATTAAGTAGAAAAGAGTAAGCAATTAAATCTCTAAAAAATAAATCATTCTGCTGCATTATGTTTTAACATACCATTTTTAAATTAGACGATTTACTTGGACTATTGCTACAGTTAGGTAACATATCAGAGCATTATAATACCAGTATTTGCATTTTTTGAAGACCAATCAATGGTCCTCCCAACTGAAAACACTTAAATGCACTCACAAGTTTTATTTCAGATTACTGTCACCAGGTACATTTTGAACAAAAATAAAATAAAGATTTGAAATTAATATTATTCATGAGCTCAGGGTAGCAGCCATCTGAAACATGGTATTTTTAAATAGTACTTAAAAGTCATGTGTACACCCCTATAATCCCAATATACTTCAAATGTTCTTTCCTCAATTACAAACTAACTGACAATTTTTATAATACAGAATACTTGTTTACCTAGATTGCACTAGTCAAGCACCATATTTCTTGGAGATTTGTATGTGATTTTCAATGGCTCACATTGTAAATACCCATACAGACCTCCAGAATGTCACATAATGTGTCCATTTCACAACTGAGCTACATCAGGAGTTGTTGAGGTTTGGGATTTCATGGGTTGATATCTCAATAGGCCATTGACATGAACAACCTAAAAGCCTCCCTCATAATTAACCAAATCAAAGAGGTCTTGTCTTGTTTTTAAGCTTTCCACAAGTAAAGTAAACCAAATTATAACCCCAAAAACACACCAAGAAGTAAAGGCTAAAGGCAAGTTACTCCACAGTGGCCTCCTTAACTGTTATGTTTGTTCACCTCCTTTGGTGGGTCTGGAATTCCCTGTTCCTCGTCAACTTCCTCTTGCGTCTTACCCCACATCTCTCTTGTGATTGAGAATGTGGTTGGGCATCCTGTGCTAGTGTGTAGCTTAGAAGAGGGTGTGAAATTTCGTAAAGTAAAGTTCCTTGAGGGATGAAGCACAAAATAATAAAGGTTACATCTACACAGAAGGCTAGAGACCATGCATGTACGGAGCTGTATTTATAATGTTTTTGTCAAACACACCATGGCCATGTTTTTTATTACTCCAGCTTCATGGTCATTGATACCCTTGTTATCCCGAGGGCAGTCAGTAAATGTTAGTTTCACATCATTCCTACTGACTATCCCAATCTATGAGGTGAGGATGGGCCTTGAACCACTTCCAAATCTGCAAATTTAAGTTACTTTGCATGTGTTCATGGTAACCGGTCATCTCTCCTACGTCAAATTGTCTACTCCTGACCCAAACACCCACCCCACGTGGGCGAGTTAGATCTCCCACCCCAGGCAAGTTGGGTATCGATAAGTTTTGTTTCACTGTTAACCTATTTCAAGTTGCGATAAAAATCGGTTGGAAATTCAAAAGGATGCTTATTAATATTTGTATGTTGCTTACCTAGGAGTTGCATGTGTGACGTGATGTACATGTACCTGTACCTCTAAGCTAACTTAACCCTCCCTTCAAAACGGTAACTGGTCGTTCCACCCCAGAGTCGATCCGCCCTCACGTCTATTGTGTCTAAGGTAAAGTCTGCTATGAGCCTAGAAGGCCCATCAGGCCGGCGCTTATCTCCGGTTTCTGTAGCATGAAGCGACTAGGAGTATTCCTACTCCCCCCTGGATGGGGTGCTAGTTCATCGCAGGGTTACCCGCCCAGCATTAAATTTTGCTGGTACCCATTTATACACCTGAGTGGAGAGAGGCAACGTGAGAGTAAAGTGGCTTGCCCAAGAACACAACACAATTTTCCCGGCCAATACCTGAACCCGGACCACTCGATCTGGAGTCGAGCACACTAACCATGAGGCCTCATTTTAATGATTAGGTCGAAGCACTTATTTTAGTGATGAAAAATTAGAGTTAGGGTTAGTTAGCTGTCGTATAAGGGCTGTGCGCGTCAGTGTACTGTCGGGTGGATTCCGTTCGATATATCAATATTCACACACGGCTTCGGGACTTTATGGTTAAATTTGAATATTGATTTGTTTAGAAGTTTCCCTTGAGACTTGCGAGAAAACGAAAACAGAACTGAGATTGAAATTTGACCATAAAGCCTCGCAGACTTGCCTGAATACTCGGCCTATTACGGGTTGCATTGTGATAAGATTAATACAAGGGATACAAGTTTACTTCATCGACCTGGGCATGCACCAACCTTAGCTGAAACTGTAAAATCTTCAAAATTCCTTGAGCTATAAAAAGTATAAAACGCATTGGAGTGAACCCACAAAAAACACAAAAATAGGAATGAAAAAAAAGCACAAAATGTACCTATCGAGGCCGCCATGTTGAAAGTCGTACTAACTCCATGTAAGCATCAGGACACTACATAGTGTTTACCAGATTCCTGACGGTCACTGCGAGTTCGCGCTACAACATGGCGGCAGACGCGTCGAAGTTCGTTCTTCCGGCTTCTCCAAACTGGTATTGTAGCAATGTGGCTGACTGCAGTCTAAACAATAGATATGCATTTGGAGCCAGGAACTGTGTGTATTTGTTGGACGTGAGTCTGCAGACTCCCTCTTTTGAGGGACAATTGACTGGCCATGCCGAACGAGTCACAAGCGTTTGTTTTTCGAAGCACAAACTTCAAGCAAATTTTATTGCAAGTGGCGCAGATGACAAAACAGTCAAGATATGGGATACCGAGACGAAGCTCACATTGTTGGAACACAAAGCGCATAGTGTAAGCATTTTGTAAGCTTTCTTCATATTGAAGAACTGCACATGTACCTATGGCCGGCCTAGTTTGTCACCGTTCCCCAAGTACATGTACCTATGGCGAAGATATCGTTGACGTCACCTATTGTCATTAATGTGCCAACCAGAGCCTCACTGGCTGTCGAAACAAAGGGTCTTTTGTTTCTGTGGTTGGCACATGTGAATAACAAAAGCAATGTTTGTAAACAGATATCTTCCCTATTGACTTGGCAGGAGCAAAAACCTGGGCTCTCTCCAAAGGGTCCTCAAGAAGGCAGGTACATTACTTAGAGCGGTGCATTACCAAGGGGCTCGCACAATCAACAAGTCCCAATTTTTTTACCTCACCATTATCTTCCTCTCCCAACCCTAGTACCCTCACACAACACTCTCCACCATCCTAGCCATGCTGAGTCCAGAATGGCAAATAACACACTTCCGCATAATTTTTTTCGAAGTCCCATACCACTCTGTTTCAATAAAAGGGGTGCTTGAGCAAGCAGCGTTTTTGAGACGCAGACTGCAACCAGAGGTGAGCTGTTTTCCCTCATGTATCTTTTCTCCATTATAGAAGATTAGTTTAAAAATCTGGAATACACTACTGTCCTGTCATGTGAAATGTTCACTTCCATTTGCCACCTGTATCTCAAAAACCTTGCATGCTTAATTAACCCTTTCACCCCTAAACCGACCTTAAAACTGGCCATACCTAGTATTATACTCTGTCTAATGCCAGAGTATTTTACTCTGTCTAACGCCGGATGATTTTACTCGTCAATGGAGAACCTCCAGGAGTCCATGGGTTAATCGCTTACCCGTAAACGATGTCCCATTAAGCTCCCAATAGCCACTGCAAAGGTCTCACCAGATGTATGGCTGGTATTCTACCTGTGTCTGTTGTGAGTGTTTTCCTACTAAACGGACGTCACTTGTTTTATTGGTGTTTTTTAAATTCAGTTGTTTTGGATAGTATGCTACAACATAACTACATGTATCTTTTATGCCCATGTCGTTTTCAGGTTTAAACACTGGCATGCCAGGGCCTTGTTGAAACTTTCGTAATAAAATCTATGTTCTTGGTTTGCATGGTACATTACAGGAGCAATGTTGGTGTCCCTATTGTAACCATGTAGGTTAGTTCCAGAAATTAACCTGTTCCCTCCTTAGAGTGACACTAATCAATAGATACACATCTATTACTCTGTCTAAACGCCAGGGCCCGGTTGCTCAAAAGCCGATTAACACTAATCCCAGATTAAAAATTAACCAAAGAGTTTATTTCTCGTCTCTCAAATGCTGTTCAGCCCTGATACCTAGTATTCGGCAAAACTTTACATTAGAAGAAGTCACCCTTGAAAAGCAAAAATAAGCAAAAGGAACTTTCACCAAACAGTTGAAAACGTGAAACAAAGGTTTGCGCTAATCCTGGATTACTGGTAAGTTAATCGGCTTTCGAACAACCGGGCCCAGATGATTATTTTGACACATCGATGGGGGTCGGTTCAGCAGTGAATGAGTTGAACTCTTTTCCATGCAAACATTTTCATATTTTTTTCGGTTTGAAAACATGCCCTCTGATCATATGAGAATAAACAAAGAATGGGCCCTGGAAATGAAATTGCAAGACTTGTTGCCTTTGTCTTGAATGATGGCGATATTAAGTTGAAGTGAGGACTTTTATTTGGTCAAATTTCTCTTCTTATAGGCAAAGGTCACTTGTGTTTCATGGTCTCCTTTGGTGACAGATCTGGTTGTCTCAGGTGAGTTGCCATGAAGTTTGACTTGTCAAATTGTGTCTACTGAAGTGTATTCATGCCCTCCTGTAGTGTATTGTGATTCTACACCCTGTATCTTACTCAGAGGGCAATGTGTGATTGATTTTGCAAAAAAAGAATGGTTAAGATCATGATGATACATTGTACACTCAGAATCACAACAATCATTCTAAAAACACTGTTTATCTGCTAACATTTTGTGACAATTTGTAACCCTTACTCAAAATTAATGTTAACCTAGATGTAGAACACATTGTTGTTAATAATTGGGCTTCAGGGCTGGCATAGTGGTGAGAGCACTGGCTTCCCACCAATGTGACCTGGGTTCAATTCCTGGACGTGGTGTCACAGACTTGGTTGACATGTAGATAGTTGGTTTCCTAACTTAAGGATTATCAGTTGTGTTTTTGGAAATTTGTCATTGACCTTCCAGGTGATGAAAAAGGACAGGTTATTGCATGGAGATATGAGGAAGGAAATGTTTTTGGTGGTTGTCCTGTGCAGGATCACATTTTCTCTATGGCTTTATCTTATCTATCAGAAAGTGAACTAGCCATTGGGTGAGTTAAATTCCGCCCCTAGTATTGTCAACTCTACATTTGCCGATATTAGTTGAGTATTTGGGTATTTGGGTTTTATATAAAAATTTCTTAAATGAGATGCAACACAGATGTTTTGTCTGTCTTATTTAAGTTAATTAAAGAGAGGATGCATGGGGATTTTATAAGCATAACTCTTTTTTCTCCTGTTGTTATATTTTTTGCACAGAACAGTGGCGGCAACTGTGCACAATAATAAGAGAAATGAGCAATTAGACATGTTTTTTTCTCAAGACGACAATCCCCTTAGATAGACAATTCTCCTTAAAACTATATTCAAAGTCGTAATTAACATTCCACGGTACGTACTGGTATATTCACTGTGAGTTTTCGTAAAGATGGCCGACAGTCGTTGAAACTGTTATTTATGCAAAATTACTTTCTTTTGGGTTCATAATTTACAAAAATTAATTTAAAAAGAAAAGGCGACTTAATCTTACTGAAGTGATCTTTTTGGTTTCTCAAGGTACAAGAGTGGTCTGATTGTTTTGCTGAATATTTCAAGTGATGGGGCTTTGTCAATTATAAACAAGCTTCAAGGACATTCAAATGAGGTCCACAGTTTAGCCTGGTGTCCAACACCAAAACAACACATTGATTTTGGTTAGTGACAAGTAAAATTATAGTAATATCTTGAGTTAATATTTAAATTTATAATATTAACTCAATTAATAAATATTATTAATGAATGAATAATAAACTTAATATGATTCAGATTGTACGTGTAATAATTATCATTAATAATTAATTAATTATTTTGTTTATTTATTTCTTTATTTACATGTACATGTATTATATTATTTGTTAATAATTTGTATGCAGTCCATGCCCATTGCAGCTGCAAAATAATGACACTAATTGCTTGCATGCACATTGCAGTGTGTCTCCTTAAGCCAAATACATGTATCATGTACATGCACTTTGTACTTTTTGGTAGGGAACTCATTAAGGTCATGGTTAGAAGGTCAATGTGCGACACCTACACTGAAAGAAAGTGAATCTCATTTTGTTGCTGCACGTGGTAACCCTTGTATAAGTACATGTACTGAGTTGAGGTTTAATCTTACCACTTTGTA
Source organism: Montipora capricornis (assembly GCF_036669925.1). Lineage (NCBI taxonomy): Eukaryota > Metazoa > Cnidaria > Anthozoa > Scleractinia > Acroporidae > Montipora > Montipora capricornis. The sequence goes on along the minus strand of NC_090891.1, from coordinate 2,278,222 downwards.
CAATGTATATATTCACAGGTCCATTGCAGGACAAAGCAACAGCTGCCAATGGACATTTAATTATGTCTGGGAGCAGAGATCAGACAGTTAGGTTATGGGACACTTCTCAAGGCAAAGTCTTGTCAATCAAACAGTTGCCAAGGAGATCAGCACAGAAATGGAAAGACAAGTATGATCCTCACTGGACCAAGGACAGACTGTGGCTTAGTGTGTGTTGGCCCGTGGCATCGGCAGGACACATCATTACAAGCAGTCAAGGGTAATGTGAAATCAGTCAGTGTAAAATGCAGACTGCAGACTGCAGACCGGGGGTAAAATGCAGACTGAGGGTGAAATGCAGACTGCAGACTGCAGACCAGGGATAAAATGCAGACTGAGGGTAAAATAAATAAATTAATAATTATTTATAGTAAAAAACGAGTCATAAGCATACAGTAAAATAAAGAGTGTTTGAAAGACAATCCTGTTTTACATCTGTCGACAACTCACATTATCATGACTGCAGGTCGCTGCACCTTTTTGGGGACTGCTGTTAAGAGTCCACGGAAAATGCAATCATTGAAATCATCTGACAGTCTGTGCTTTGTTTTTGCGCTTCCAGATGCATTGAAATGTTCAAAGTTATTTCTCACACCAGTACATTGAGGGATATCGATCGATAAACCAACAATTATTACTCGGAATACCTGAAAGGTATTCGAGTTATAGGTTGTTCACCGGAAATTTCGGTTGGAATTTAAATGGTAAGCCTATTTTGGTCTTCCCAAACGAAAAATTTTCGGAGAAAACAGGATTTCTAGAAAGGTAGTCCAAAATTCCCAAACGGAATTTCCAATCGGAAAACGTGTTTACATTTGCATACTCCCATGATTTTGCCTCCCTCCAGACTCTCTCTGTAACCTTGAACGGATCTTTTAAATGGTACACGCCGTTTCCAACTAAATTTCCCATTCGGGAGTTTTTGCTTACCATTTGAACAAACCTACATGTAGCACCAACCGGTTTCTGCTTGTACATGTAAATGGTACTACCGTAATCCCGGTTGTCTTTTTTCGGTGCAACGAAATGCACAGAGAATTTCATGTATTCCGAGCAATTAGGACACAGGGATTTCAATGGTTAAGCTATGCATGATAATCCCCAGGGAGAGGTTGTAATTGAAAATAACATCTTCCAAATGCAAAACAAACAAACTCTTGAACTAAAGGATAAACATAACGTACACGAAAATGAATGAAAGGATACTACTAAGAAATTTTTACATCTCAGTGATACTGGCTTAAGCCGACTGAAACGTTAGATTGTTGCAAAATCCACGTTATCTATGTCACATGCATGTCAAAATAAATTCAAGTTATTGGGTAATTACTCTCGGTGAAAATGGACAGTAGCGGGGTGGTGATTCCATTGCCTAAAAGCAACTCACTTAACGAACTATACTTTTTCCTACAACAACAAGGATTCAAATTCTTACAGAGTTCGATGAAAATTCGGATTTATAACCGATGATGATGCGGTAGGGCAAAAAAGCGATTGTGTTGTGTTGGGTTTTATCCTTATAACTAGTTTTTCATTATTATTTTATTTTACCCTCAGTCTGCATTTTATCCCTGGTCTGCAGTCTGCAGTCTGCATTTTACCCTCAGTCTGCATTTTAACCCCAGTCTGCAGTCTGCATTTTACACTGACCGAATGTGAAATGGCTGCAGCACTTCAATTGTATAATAATCATCATACTGTACCAAAACTATTAATATTTGTACTTGTTTTAGCGGAGAGCTTTTGTTATGGGATCTGAGCAAGGATGGAAAAGAACAATACAAGGCCTTTGGTGTTGGCCATTCAAGAATTGTGTTCACTATTACGTGTGATGTTGCAGGGACAAGAATGATGACTGTGTCTATGGACCGACAGGTAAAGTTCCTTAGTCGCTTGAGCATTTTAATTAACAAAGGAAGAAATTGCCATTTTGATGGCTGCCCCTGCTGCAGCTGTACCCCAAGTAGACAGTTTGGAATCCTCTTTCTAGTTCATGCACCCAGCCATCTGCTTTATAAATGACTACAGTATCTGCCAATGAACTCACAGGGTTTTATCCCAATGAGGTTGAAGTCATTGTAACATAGAAACAACAGGAACACTATCCAAATAAAGTTTGTGGATTAGTAACAACAACAGCAGCACCCACAGAGAAAAGACAAACTCAGCTTTCTATGGTGCATCCAGCTCACTAAACTATGTGATGAACTTATTAATAAATGCAACAACAATGCCTAATGGCACAAAAATGAAATTCAGGCAAATTTCTTTCGTGTTCTGACCCTTATAACATTGTTCAAGTTCAAGACCAGGAGACAAAGAAATAATAATATTACGTGTATAAAATTAATTTAACTCATTTGAAACGCCTACTATTACATGTATTTCAAACCTACAGTGTAGGCACAGGGTTCAATTTTAACTTGAACAGCCACAAGACAAAGTTCAGTAACAGGGTGTCTTGGAAGACTAAGATTCTGCACTCCTTTAGAACCCATTTACTCCTCAGTCTCCCAAGGACATCTCCAGTTGACAAGTAAAATCAGCTTCGAAAGCCAATTAACAGTAATCCAGGATTAGCGTAAACTTTTGTTTCATGTTCTCACCTTTTTTGTGAAAGTTTCTTTTGCCTATTTTTGTTTTTCCAGATTGACTTCTTCTAATGTAAAGTTTCACCGAATATTACCGTTGAACAGTACATTTGAGAAGTAAATTCCTTGGTTATTTTTTAATCTGGGTTAGCCCTAATCGGCTTTTGAACAACCAGGCCCAGGTGTTACTCCCAGGAGTCAATGGGTTAAATGTCTTTAGTTAACTTTAGGTGCAATAAAATGCCCATTTTGCCCCAAAGTGACCAAGTGTCTCAAAAACGAACACCCTAAGACCCCGAAAACTTGGAAACGAATTAAGTACCCCAAAACCCTCAATTTGGCTAACCCTAGGCCTAGCTTGTTTATGATTGGGCCTAAAGTTGGTTTTTAGGCCCATGGTTGGCCAAGTTGAGGGTTTTGGGGTACTTTATTCGTTTCCAAGTAATCAAGATTTCTGGATCTAGTAAGGTCTTGGGGTCTTAAGGTCTTCATTTTCAAGACACCCCACAGTGACCCTTCATTTACATGTATTTCACAGATTGTCTTTTGGGATCCTGTACATTTGCAAAGTATACAGATTCTCCCCACCTTAGGGGGTTTTGCCTACTCTCTGTCTATCTCCCCCTTGGATCCTGGCACTCTGGGGGTGGGAGTAGGGGACAACATGCTGCGTGTGTGGCAAACAGCTTCGTCTCAAGGTCCTTATGAAACACTGACTCTGTGGCAAGCAATCAAATCAAAAGTGATGGTGGTGAGTGATGGTATGATTGATTCAGACATGCAGTCACTGTGTTTACTAATAATATAGTTATACAGGAATCCACAGCAAGTATCTATGAAGAGAAGCTTGTCTTATATTAATATACATGTAGCTTGATTCTCTTCCTGGTAGAATTATATGACAGTTGTGCTTAGTTTGTCGTTGATTGAAGAGACTTCAGGGGCATTCTCTCAGGGTACTCCTGTTTTCTTGATTATAAACTGGTGAATGTTGACTGGCAGTACAGTGTAATTCCATTAGGTGGTTTTATTTAATTAAAATAATTTTCTGTACATCCTCCCATCAAGCTGCCCCTGTTCTTCTGGTTTTAGTTTTTTCCTGTATGTCAAGAAATGCATGTCCAAGGGATTCATTAAGATTTTGCTTAGGAGGTCATCAGCATTTGACAGTCACACAGTTTTATTGCAGCAACTTGTGATATACTGGTACATGTACATGTAATTGTAATAAAGTAAAAAGAAAAGGTGAAAACACCCGGGCAAAGCCATGGCAAAAGATTGTGCACAGCCAGTCAATTTGCCTGGTGCCCGGCACTAATGACTCCCCTGCCTGTCCAATTTTATTATCCAACATGAAATGTTCCCTTAAGTTTAAACATTTGCTACCTTTTTCCAACAATTAGTTTAGTGTTAAGGTTAATGTAATTTTTACTGTAGGTTGGGGTAAATACAGCTTTTGTCTCAAGGAGAAGAGGTTAGGGGACAGTTTTTGAGGTTAATAATAACTGTATACCTTAAGCTACAAATGTAGGCACTAGTAATGTTTCCCTTTGGGGAAGAGGGGCGTTAAATACTTCTTGGCACTTTCTGAAATTGGTATCATGCATCTAATAAAACACATTTCAGGACAGATCTCAGACTGTTTCTATTATTCTCTGTCGTTTTGTTAAAACTAGGTCAAGTGGCATCCCAGTAAAGAAGGACTGCTTGCTTTTGGTGCAGATGATGGACAAGTAGGGATATACAATACCATCTCTAAAAGGTGAATGTATGGGTAAAATTGTTACTTGAATGTACCAAATATTCCTTAGTAACCCGTACGAAAATTCTGGGCGAGACGCGGGCGAGATTCGGGCCATAAAATGTCTCGCTGATGAGCGATACAGAGCCTGACGATAATCAGCCTGACAGGAGCGATAAAAATTGAACGATAAATGAGCGAGAATGGAGCGGGACATTTGTACTACTCTGACATTTGGACGATATTCTGAGCGATAAACGGGCGAGATTCAGGTCCATAAAAATACAAAAATCACGCTAATGAACAATACATTTTTATGGGCGTGACGCTAGTTTATGGCTTATAATTTCGGGTGTTACGAAAACTAAGACCTAAGACCCGGTCTTAGCTTTCGTAGTATGAAAACTACAACCCCGCTCTTAGTTTTCGTACGAAAACTAAGACCCTTTGTTAATAGCGGTAATTACGGCAAAGAAACCCGGGAAAACTTACCACTACTCAGAGATTTGGGCGCTGTTTGTTGTTTCCTCACACGATTAAGTTTAAACAGACACAATGCCATGAGAAGCTTGAATGTTGTGCAACCTTGCGCGACAGAAAAAAAAGTGGCATTTATTGGCACGGAAACTAAAGATAGGGTCTTTTGGAGAACGAGAACTCTGTCTGTTAACCCTTTGGTTATAGCAAGAGTCCATGTTTTGGTTGTAACCACTAAAAATGTGATACAGGCATTTTTCTGTCAGCACACATCTTCCAGTTTCAAAACAAGACCACAATTTAGCCGTAAGTCACGCAAACAGTAAACGGATGCCCGTAGATGGTCAATTTTATTATGATGCCTGATAGGGGACTGAATAGTTTTACATGTAAGACATAAGTCAAAGTGATTTTCTGTAAGTTTCTCCATATTTATCTGACTCACAAGCTTATTTCTCAGCTTATTACAATGAGGATATGAAGTATCATCTGTCAGGGGGTGAGGGTACATCGCGCTATCCTGGTACTTTGACGCATTATTTATAAGAAACATTGAAATCAGTATAAACAGAAACAAAATAGGCCATAATTGAAACTATTCCTACTTTAATAGTGCCATTATAAATTATAAACTAGAAAATCCCCTGCCTGCCACTCCCCCCACCCCAATAGACAGTACTACTGTTTTTTGTTTGCGTGACTTACGGCGACATCGTGGACTTGTTTTGATACTGGAAGCAAAATAACAAATGTGTATCGACAAAATAATTCTTGTATCACATTTTTAGTGGTTACAACCAAAGGGTTAACAGACTGAGTTTATCCTTATTCGAAAAATACTATCTTTAGTTTCCGTGCCAATAAGTAAGCGAACGATCCTCGACCGAGACCAACTGCAGTAAACATGACCCTTGTCATCATTGCGTAGACAGTCATGTAAGACAGAAACATGTTTCAGTTTAAGGTAACTTAAATAAAAAGAATGTATCAGCTTTTAGCATAGAACAAAATGCGACTGAAGTCATTTAAAGTGTCCATAATAAGGTAGGCATGTTAGTAGCCAGGTTTCCACAGTGATCTGTGATCAGATAGCGAGGTTGTTTCTGGTTTCTCATATATTTTAAATCTTCATACATTGTTTAAAATCTATTTCATAACAGAGAAAATTGTTTCCAGCAATATTAATTAGAGCAAACAAATGTTGTTTTGATCTGGTTGATTACTGTCCTAAATGGGAAGAAAAAGCTCTGCATCTGTGTAGAGATTCAGATGTTTGGTGAAATGCACAGTTACGTTAAACTGAAACGCGCGCCAAAAGCGGTTACAAATATTTAATTATCGATAGCCAAAACTCAAACATTGCTCTTCCCTATTAAAGGTTTTCCGTCCAGCGACAAGAAATTCCTATCATTAAAAAATTATCGTCCGTTTTGGACAAGCAGGATAATGCTGTCTTGAGGTAGCTACATGATGTACATGCAGATTGCTTCTCCTGAACGTGCTAAGCTATTTGAACTTACCTCTCCGGATGCGGGTGGGTATCACGCTAAATGTATCACTTGGAAAAAATATCCAGCCATATACGTATTTTAGCTCAAAATTCAGAGCGGTAAAAAATGGTTTGCTCACCTTTTACCCGGGGACGGACTACACGTACAGAAATGCAGCAAATAATATATTACATTAGAACGACAGCCAGAGTTAAGTAACTGATTTGCATCTTTGAGTACTCCCTGATCTATTTCTACTAATCTTTTCTTATCGAATAACAAGTAGGGAGCACTTATGTATCGAATAACAAGTGAGCAGCCTGAGTTTCGCCGATAATACAGCGTGACAAATGTCTCGTTACTGCGGCGTAAATGAATAAACTGGGGTTTCACTGTTTCTCGCTCACTCACGCCACACTATCGGCGATAATTGAACCAAACTAATGTCTGGCTCAGTCGCACAAGCGCGACAAAATGGTTGTCTCGATCGCTTTGTGTCGCTCAGTTCTTGCCTTAAAAACAGCTTTATGGCCCGAATCGGGCCCGAATCTCGCTCATTCAGGCCACAAATTTTCGTACGGGAATTGCTGTGAGCCTAACTCTTTTCATGACCATGTGGGGTCTGGGCTCTTTATAGGCGTTCCAAGACTCGATCCATTCACCATGATTTTTATCTTTGTATTGCTTGCTTTACATAAATGCGTCATCTTCATTCCAACCTCCGAAGTTCTCCCAATGAGCACACTTCATAATGAATGATTACTCCCAGGTTATGTCTCTTGAAGTGATGAATGGTCAGGGGTCCAATTCAATTCAATATCTTTATTTAAAGAGGGAGACGAGACGTAATAACCTTTTACAGTTTTCTAACTTACGGCCCTCCCAACCATGATACACCACAGAAGACAGACCACAACACCAGGAACTACATGAACATGCCCTTCATGTCAGTTAAATATGAGTTGCAAGTGAATAAAGGCAATCACATGTTGTACACTGTACATTGTATATCTCAATGGTCTCCCATCCAGATACCAACCTCACCCAACAGTGAACTTTTGTCATGAAAATGGAAAGGTCCCCTCGCAGCACTTCACTTGCTATCGAGAACTCCTAGTTTACACGTAGAATTTAACTAATTGTAATTTATAAACTAATGCCAATTATTGTTATGGTTCCAATTGACAATGCACCATAGAACTAGTCAATTTTGACAAGGCAGGAAAACCAGAATAACCAGAAAAAAAATCGGAGTCAGGTTGAGATTAGCGTCCCACCTAGATGTCCTTAAGGCTTCGTCATGCATGCCTCCCCACGGGGAGGCATGCATGACCAAACCCTAAGGACATCCGCGTGGGAGGCTAGGCTTTGGTGAAGAGTCAGAAACCAATGATTTCCTTTTGACAAGCTTCGTTATCATACCCATAAAATCATATTATTTTTCCCTCAGTAGCTCTGTAAATCTTCTATTCAGGTGAGAATAGACCTCTTTCATAATGACGGCCAAATAGAAATAATATTCTTTTGTTTTAATGGTAATAAGCCTTTCTAGCTTTGCTACAACAAGCAAAATAATAAAATTTCAAAAGAATATTTGTTTCAAAATTAGGCCAGTGGGTCTAATTAACATAAATACAAGAGAATTATTTTTATAAACTTGGTCGCCATTTATGAAAGTGGTCTATGGATCTTGGGATTGGTACAGGAAAAGTTGACTCAAGTATAATAAGGGCAATCAAGTTAAGGAAATCTCTCTCTTATCTAGGCTTCTTGGTATTTGCCACATTTCAATTTAATTTGAGGCCGTTGATTTGCGTTTATTATTTTCCAGAGTCTTTATATCAGTCTGTAATCAGTGCTTCTTATTACCGGTAACTGTCACCTTTTAGTGGTGCTCATTGTCATTTTAAAAAATGTTTTTCTTACCAGGGCAGAGATTTCTGCAACATATCACAAGAAAACAGTCTATTCTCTATCTTGGGGCCCACCATGCCCCAAAACAGGTACACTGTAGATCTTCTAAGCCATTAACCAACAGCCTGACTTATTCAACATAACAATTCTTAAAGGAAAGCTTACTTAGGAGACCTTTAAAACACTGCACCAATTTACTGAAGGGTAGGTGCCGTAATAGTAGCAAGAGAGGAGGAGCACTTTCCTCGGAAGCAAGGAGGTCACCATGGCAACCGAGCCTTAGTCCACCTCCCACTGAGACCAGTGTGTGGTGTGTGTACTTACCCTAAAACATGGGAAGTAGGGAGGGAGGGAAAAGCAAGCAAGTAAGCAACAAGGTGACTCAAGCTAAAGCATAATGGCAATGCCGCTGCATACCTCCCTGGAGATTACTGAAATATCTCAGGAGAAACCGCTGCATTGGCTTGGTTTTAACTTTGCCTAAATGATAGTTAGCATGATTAATAAGCAACTGCTGAAAATACAGTATCCTTCCTGAAGCATTTTGGCTGTTGGGTAGAATCCGGAAATATCTGGCCTCTTGCTTGCATTTGAAGACCTGGGTGTTGTTATATTCATTGTTCTTGAGGGGATGTCCTTACAAGAGGACAAGGTCAATTATTCTGAAAGCACTCCAAAAGGATCAGCAATGATTGATGCAACAAAGCAGCTGCTTGGCGAAGGCCACCTCCCTTTCATATTCCTTGATCCCAGCAGTGTGTGTGCAAAACTTTTTCCACCAATTTGTTTCACTCAGCAGTGGAAAAATTCTAAAGGATCTGTTTTTGTTTTTCAATTAGATGAAGATGCAATTATCATGCACAATCTCTACAGCTGTGCTGGTGATGGGCGTGTTTATCAACACAAAACTGGACATTTTATGGAAGATCCAATAGATGTCTGTGCTTTGATTGTGAAGACAAATGATATCAAGGTAAGTTTGATGCCATTTGAAAAGTTTATGAGTAATACGGCTTGTAGGATGAGCCGGTTGAGATATTAACTAGACATATTTTATGTGTGAGTGGCATGAACAAAATTTAATAAGACAAACGTTCAGGCAGCATGTAGTCTGTCGATACAACTCGCAGTCCTCAAACAAGAAAAAGTCATAGGCTAGCACAGTTTAGGGTGACAGGGAAAGGCATGCAAGTGCGAGAAATAGTCCTCCATTATAAGTGAAACATATTCAATATACTAGAGGTTTTCCCGTTTTCCTTGATAACAGGCCATTCGACAGTGGTTTACTTCGTTACCTGTTTATATTTATTCTGTAGTTAACTCTGTTTATATAAACCAGCCTCATTTTGTTATAATGTAAGTGCAACCATGTTAACAAATTGATCAGAACGACAGCCATCAGTTGGGTCACTGAGTACACAACTGAAAAATGACTTGAAAACCAAACGGCGGGAAGTACACACCACAGTGTCTATTGCAATCGTTGAAATTTTGCGGTTTTGTCTTCACACAGCGCAAGCCATTGGGTCGGACAGATGTTTCGTGGAACTTAGATGGTACTGTAATGGCATTGGGTAACGAGGATGGGTGAGTAAGAGGGTGTGCTCTTTGAGCTACTAAAATTAATATTCTTAAGATTTCTATTCTGGATAGTGGAATGAAGTTCGTAGTGCCAAAAGAACTTTTCCTGAAAATATCAGGGATCTTAAAGCAAGGACAACGATGATGGCTACCAGAATGCTACAAAGCAATAGATTTATGCCCCGTCCACACTTGTCTGGGAATTTTTGTATTCGCATTTTTTTTTAAAATTCAAAATTATCCGCATCCACACGTATCAGGATGCACTCTAGTGCCCAGTGCTTTTGACAAAGATTTTGCTTGTTTATCATGCGCAAAATGGTATGTTGGGGGCATTTTCTCTGTTTTGTTAACAAGTTGCATGTGAGAGTCTCGATATGCCATGTTGATTTATCTCAACCGGGAATGGCTGGAACTGATAGTGTTACGTCAGCAAATTCGAAAATTTGCGGATACGACCGTCCACACTTATCTGAATTAGTAGCGTAATTATTCAAAAATTTCCACTCAGAAGACCGTATTTGAAAATTTCCGGATACGTGTGTACGGGGCATTAATGGGAAAAAATAAAGCTCTGCACATCCTGCATGCGCATTTTACACTAATGTGTACGTTTCTACAGTGTATGCGATTCTCGTTCTGTGACCAAATTTGAGATTATGCAGAAGGTGAGCAATTTTCTCTCCAAATATCCACACCGTTCTCGCCAGTTTTATTCTTGTTGAGACGCACTTTCCATCCCGAGCGAATTGGAGTAATCGCAAAATTATTACAATAATGGGAAGTAATATTTTCAGTTCTCGTAGCCGCCATTGTCGTCTTTGCTTAAGGTCCCTGTAGGTGGTTTTCACCTGACCTGATTACCGCCGTGTTATTGGGCGAAAAGAAAAGGTCTCTCATTAGCTTCTTTTGTTTGCCCACCAGCAATTGTGCATTGCAGCATTGTTATCTTCGTCTCTAGAGATTGGTTGCAAACCACCTAATATTGTCTCCAACGAGGCCGTGGTTCGAAGGGTTTCATTGCAGGCTTAATGAAGTTAACATCAAGAGGAAGTTAGTCTTGATTGCCTCGAAAAATTTAATTATGAGCCTCTTTTTGCCTGGTTTAACCAAAGGCGGCCAGTGTGGACTGGTCCTGCCCAGACTTTCTGCCAGAGTTGTTGTGGTCAGCCAATGTGCATTCCTTCGAGTGTCCTTCCTTTGTTTGCAAGCTGTGTCTGTCCTTAACCTCTTCCTTTGATTCGCGAGGTTTTTTGTGGGTGAATCACTTGTTCAAAACCTAAAGTGATCCATCAACCTTTTTTTTTTTAATCAAATCGTATTCAAGAATGTATTCAAAAAGAAACTTTATCAGGTTGATTAAAAGATAAGTGCACTAAAGCAGGAATCGTTCATTCGCGCCTTTTTGCACCTGTAACCAATAGAACGTTTTACAGTTGTGCGCTTAGTTACCTGGCCTGTGAATGAAAGTGAGGCTGGAGTTGACCTTGTTTTGATAGCAACTTCACTGCTTTTCTTATGTAAATTCTCACTTATTGGCATGACAAACACATCATTAAGATAAGAAAAGGAGGGAAGACTGTATCATAACAAGGACAAAACCAGCCTCACTTTCATTTAAAGGCAAGGCAACTAAGCAAACAAATGTAAACAGGTCTATTCTGCAACACATTTCTCTCTTGTATTACTCAGATTGTTCTGTACTTTCTTTTTGTTTTGTTTTGTTTTCAGGTCAATTGAGGTGTTTGTTCCGCCAGACTTGATGCAGATTGGATTGATAATGACACACAAGAAAAGTATCACCACACTTGTGTGGCATCATGGGTACAGTGAGGTCACTACTTCAGGTATGTCCTGAAATGCACGTAATTTGATGCACGCAGACTTCAATATGAGTCACGAAGTGTCCCCTTAACAATTATTCAATTAAGGATAAACAGCTGCATTTACCCGAAGTTAAAAATAACTCTAACCGTCACCTTAACCTTATTGTTTGAAATACGTAGTGAAGGCTTAGACCAAAAGGGACACTTTGTGTTGGATGTCAGAATTGGACGTGCATCGAATTATGTGCATTTCTCAACGTAAAGAGTGGTCAACTCTAGGGCAGTGAAACTCCATTGCGGGACTTTGAGATCTAGATCTACAATGGCTGCTACCTAAATAAGAATCAGTGGGACGAAAAGAAAATCAAGCAATGGACCTGCCCGTGCGTTTTGCAGTTTGGCATTTTTGATTTTCTGTCCTGATACGATAACCGTGCTTTGTTAGTTTTTACCGAGAAGCGTAAAACAATAAATTAATTTCAAGAACCTTTTCGTTGGAGTTGCCAAGGCTCCATGTGTATCTTGACGAACGAATATCAACCACAACCATGCTGCTTGCCATTCGGCGTTTGTCGTTTTACATCTAACGCTGTTCTAACGGGGCGCCACGCAGTTCTCGGAACGACTCTCGTGATTGGTTCAGAAAAAAATGGACACAAAGAACGATACAAAAGAAACAATGGACCTTGACGTAAAGCACAATAGAGGTGTGTTGTAAAGGGATTCAATGAAATTAGAGGTATCGTTGTAAAGAGCTGCGTCCCGACTGGTTTTAAGTGTCGCTACTTACATAGGTGGTGTTCGTGTTACTTAATCCCCGCCGTGTTGTGGACGACGGACCTTTAAAATGGACGACGAGGACGGCTACGAGAGCGTCACAAAACAATGGCTTTAATTTAGCAAAAACAATAGATTTGCACGCCCTGCACGTGCGTTTTATATAAATTTTTCTTCCGTTCTCGTCTTGACAACGACGTGAAATGACGAAATCTGAGGTTATGTGGAGGACGAGAACACCTGACTATGAATTTTCAATTTTATTCTCTAAATGTCCACACCATTCTCTCCAATTTTATTCTTGGATGTGGATTTTCCATGCTGAACGACTTGGAGTAATCGCAAAATTT
>NC_090891.1:2255436-2260436 GCF_036669925.1 Montipora capricornis | reverse complement strand
CTGGATAGCGTCTACCATTTCCTTGGCAGTCTCGATGTTAGACCCTTGATTAAGGTGGATTTTCATGTGTGACTTAATTGAAGCCGCCTTCCTATCACACGGGCCTTTACCGCTCTGTGCGTCTGAAAAGTCCAAGCGTTTCACAGTCACTCCACTAGCGCAGCCTGTAAAGCTGGCCCCCACTATCGTAGCTCCGCAGTGGTAACAGCCGGCATTGTCCTGTCTGTAAAAGACAGTTTTCAGATGAGGCAGCTGCGACTTTAACTTTCCAATAACATCCTTCATAATGGAAAGCACGCACAGCTGTCTTGGGTGCATGTCTGGTAAACATGCACAAATGTCATCAACTCCAATTCTTGGTTTTCCGCTCGTCGATTAGCTACAGTAATGTGCCAAGACATACCCCGCTTCGCAAACCAATCACTTTGGCTTTCTCTAAACTTTCTTGGCAAGAACTTCATGGCCCAGTCCTGAACCAGGAGTACGGAATTTTCATCGAGAGCATCAATCACCTCTATTCGGGCTTCATCCTGATTCACACAGCGAAGTAGGTGAGCTTTCCAAGCCCAGATGTTTTGCTTAGCTTGCCCTTCAATGAAGTTCACCTCTTCTACCACGTCACTAGAGACATTGCTATCAGACATCTTTTCGATTGCGTCATGTATTTCAGCAAGAACTGAAGAAAGTAGATAACAGCGATCACAGGTTTCTAGATGATCGTGTGGGCAAATGATCTGATAATCCTTGTCCCTAGGGTCGCTTAGTGCATAAGCTCTGCAATGATCTGGAATGTTAGATTGCTTAGAAACATGCACCTGATAAGACTATAATAAACAAAATTACACAGACCCTAGATCAAATGTTACGGTTAAGGTGACTCGCTGGTTTTGCACTGGACATCTCTCACTTGGTATAACAAGACACCCGCTGTGAAAGAGAGCTTACAGTAGCAATAAAATGAATTCGATCAAAGAGAAAAGAAATCCAATAAAGTTTTTCCAAGGTTTTCATCCACCTTCCACGTTCTTGCCATTTTGAAGCTCGCCCCAGTCCTCGCTTAAAGACGGAAGGAATCCAGGTGATGAGCTCTTTCGAAGCTCTACCTCAAATACGAGCAAAGTGCCCCTTACCGGTCTTTCCAACGGCATTTTTTGTTAGCCATAGGTTGAACAAAGTAAAATTCCGTGCACTATCGCCAGCTTTATTGAAAAGAAGCGTGCTTACTTGTTGAATTTTGTCATGCGCACAGTTCATTTGCCTAAATATTCATATTCGTCAGCATGTTACAGTTAAAATGAGCACGATAACTTCCACTCCACAAATCCATGCATGTTACGTTCAGTTCTTTTTTTAATACTAGGGAATCACCTTAACCGGTTCTGCGCAATTGAAGTATTAACATTAAGCAAAAATGTAACTCCACTTTTTTTAACCAACCGATCACCTCAACTGGTTCTGCGCACTGTTTTATTTCACTAGGCTATTTTTACATTTCTCCTAAATTGAAACTGCGTAGGAACGACAAATCGCATTAAGCTAAAGTGAAAGTCTGCACGAGCGAGCTTTTTCAACTAGCGCCAATTAAGCACATAAAAACATTGCTGCTTGAATCATCACCAAAATCCTCTCCTGCTCGTTCCCCAGAGAATCTTGGGAACGTGACTCAAAGACATTTTTGGTATCTTTGACTGGCACAATCGCTAGCTTCAGTTTGTTAATTGTGAAGTCTAGTGTTATTGCGATTTTTCTTATATACACAGACTAAAGTTATTTTGAAGTTTACCTTAAAGTCGCCCTTTAGATAACGCTTTGCGGATTTAAGCCGCTCCTTTTGTTTCCTTGCCCAAGTCATTCCCATAAATGAATCGTCCAATCTAGTTACTACGTCATGGAGATCGTCGAAGGCTTAACTACCGGCACAACTTATATAATCTAGACCCTGTAGAGACTTCCTCACAGAGGCAGAACAGACATTGAGAATTCTCAAGAGTGTACTTCGGCTCAGTGTTGTGAAGCCACTTTCACTTGAATAAGCCAAGTAATGCTTGACAATGGACTCTGGCACCATCATACGAATAACATTAGGCACTGTGATGACTTCCTTTGTTGACAGTTTTATTGATTTCTGCCCAAAGGGAAGATCCTGAATGACATGGGTGCTCGTTATAAAGTCCAAGAGATGATCAAGTTGAGTTTGGGATGACGCCATTCGTGTCTGGGATGACTGCAGTGATAGTGCTACACCTCTACCCTCGACCAGGATATGCTTCCTTGCTTCACTGAATTGATACCTCGTCAGATTGGGAATCCATTTCTTAAGTGTCTTGAATGAAACCTTGTCTGCCATTATAGACAATATTTGTCTCCTGGTTTGCCAGTTACTCGCATTCCTGTAGCACTCAGCCAACACCTCCATAAGCACTTCATCTACAGGCTCACGCTCGTTACCACTAGGGTTTTCATCGGAAGATTTGGATGCAACAAGTGATTTCCAAAGCTGTCCACTCTGATTTGGTGCTACTTCTTCTAGTACAGCATCAACTGCTTGATTTGCTTTGCGTAAGTGACGACGCCTTGTTCGTTCACTAGCCTCCTCCCATTGCGTCGTCAAAGGAAATCGCACCGGACTTATGTCTCGGGTTTCTAGAAAGGTGTTTAGCATTTCAAGTGGTTTACACTCCCGTTTGTCATGTTCACTTGCCTCGTTTGGCGAGTAGATACTTGTTGCTGGAGTCTGTAGTCCAAGGTAGGGTAAGGACGATGGTGTGCTTTCTGCCACTTGACCTACTGTGTCTCTTGTTTGATCCTGCAGACGAATTGATGGATTGATTGATTAGACTGTTGACCCACATTATAAAAAGGCATGTTAGTCTTGTAGATTAAGTACAGATAATAATATGAATCAAGTGATCAATCAACCAAAAAAGCAGAATGCATTAATTCAATCCTCTTTTCATATTAATGAAAGATACAATTCGCTCTGCATATCATATACTTTATATACGCACTTGGCATGTGAAAATTGGAGGTATCATAAAGTGATAAGTCTTCGAGAGTGAGAGTTGTTTTGATTATAATACAGATTAGCTTGTGTTGAAATTATAAAATGAGCGGGGAAGGTAGGGGCACCCTGCGAACAGAGCCTCCTTTTGCCTTCTTGATCGAGAAGGAGACAAGGTTGGTCTGCCTAAATCCCGTCAAACCTTTGAAGTCACCACAGCCCAAACTTCTGGACTAATCAGTCTTGTTTTCTCTTGTAAAACTTTTTTTTTTGAGTGCGAGCACCTGTTTTTTGATAAACCGATCGTCATAACTGAGCCCGCTGTTGCAAGCGCACGGCTTTTAGGCCTGGATTCGAAACTAAATCCTAGCAACATTTCGCGCATGCTCAACAAAGATCTTACTTGATTCTTGCAGAGTCTTTCTTGAATACTGCTGGCAGGATGAGGAAGAGGTTGAAAGTGCAGCTATTTGCTTACGCAATTGACAAAAGTTTCCATGTATTCTGTAAATGCAAAAAAGAACCTTGTTCCCATCAGGGTCCATCTTTGAGAGGGATTGGGAACGAGGCTGCTCAACCCCTTTCCTAGGAAAAAGTGACTTGGAGACAGTTACTAGTAAGCCTGTGTGCCAAATGCATAAAGGGGTGGAAGGGAAGAGAGATACTTAACAACCGTCGCTTCCTTTTTCCCTGACTTCAACACAACTTTCGACGTCTCTCATTTATCTACATTGTTCCGTCTGTGTGACAATAGTTTGTAGGTCAAGAAAGATTATCCTACCAAAGACATCTCCGCCATTTGAAATGTTACTTCGCAATCGTCAAACGCAAATTCTGCAGTTTCTGTGTCAGGTTTCCAGTTCCCAGCCAACATTTTTCTGCAGTTAGGGCATACCCCTAAGAGATTACAAATATCAGTAAGCACGCTATTTTAATTAGGATTGCACATTCAAGTAAAAAAAAAAAACGATCTCTTGAACATTATTTTTTTGACATTGCCCGAAGTTTAAAACCGAACAGGTGTATTGACGCCTTTTTTTAAAAAAATCAGTGAAAATGAATTCTGCAGATAAATGAAATTAATTTGATTTATTTCAGCTAAATTATTTTCCTTTGTAAAGACGTTTTTTTTTTTTTTAAGTAACTTTTTTTGAAGAAGTACATTAGCGTTAGTTCCTTTATTTTTTAGAGTTACAAAAGGGATACAAACCTGACCCAACAGGAAGAAATATCCCACTCTGTTGTAGCACTGTTTGTGAACCTGCTTTGCTTAGACCTCTATCCGCTTTTGGCTTTTTGCTCACGTCCTTACTATGACCTGATAATATTGATGGAACTCGGCGTGTCCATCCAGTACCCAGAGATGCTCAATGAGCTGGACATAAGGTCATTTGGTTAATAATTCGTGGAGAGGAAAAGATGGATGCCCTCGCCAGAATAAGCTCAATTTTATGCCATGAAACGCAAACATTGCTCTATGCCCGTTAATATCTCGCTGACAACTAAGTAGAGGAATGCATCCCGCTGCTTTGTTTCTGTCTCTCCTATCATGACCACAGTGGCCTCCCACAATCGATACAAACGAACAATCACTTTCCATGATAGTTCTTCGACGGATTGCAACTAACTGGTTTTAAATTCTCTTAACTTTCATATTTAAACAGGTGTCAAAAACTGATGACGTCGTAAAATTAAATCAAGTACGGTAAACAGCTAGCTAATAGCGGATGACTTTTCGAAACCTTTTAGTTGTAATGAAAAAAAATATATTACAAACATTTAATAAATTTATATACAATTTTGTATCTTTTGTTCCTTAACAGTCTATTAATCCTATCACCCAGATTGAATTATTTTTCCATCTGACGCAATGTTATAACCACTGGTCCCTTATCTGTTTATCTCCTCCTTAATTAGTTTGGGAAGTCTGTGTTTATCCTTCAGGTGCCAATGTCACACAACTCTTTTGATCACGTTTTAAGACCAAAGGTATATCGGC
>NC_090891.1:2235436-2247936 GCF_036669925.1 Montipora capricornis | reverse complement strand
CTTGAACTCCATTTGGATCTGCTGCCTACTCCTTAATCCTCTTGACCATGCAAACAATTGATCCAAATTCCTCAAAATAAATTGTTAAATAAATAATTGCGTTCCGACGAGGGAGGACGCATTCTAATGGGGTCGTTTTACGAATATACCGAATACGTTTCGCGGGTATCGGTTGTGATGCCATGCGACTTCAGGGTTTGGACGCCATCTTGGACTGGCTGACCGACTGGCACATCACCTCGATCTGATGTGATTGTGAATCTGTCATGCCTCGACATCGGGTTTGTATCGCAATGCCCGCATGCCCAAATCAAAGCGGTGAAAATTTCCCATATTTCTACGCAATGTCGTTCCCACATCCACGATCCTTTCCGGCGCTGACCAAAAGGATCGTGGCTCTGGGAACGAGATTGGCTTCAGGCTTTGATTTGACGCATGACCTTGGGTCGCCACCCACATCTCCATTCCCATCTCTATTCATTTCAGACAGCCGTAACACCGCATTATGTGCCCAAAAGGTAGTCGTGATACTCAAACCCTCCCTGTCTTGAGAAGTACGAACTTAACGGTGTCCATCGATAATCATCCTATTCACCACTGTTTCTGATGCTGGATGGCAATTATTGAAAGTGGTGGTCGGTGACGTGTAAAAGATTTGCAGAATTGTTCGTGATATTACCACTTAGGCATGCCTTTTCCTTAATGTTTAGGGAAGCTAAACAGAGCGCGATAGGTAAACTTTTTGGGAAAGCTATCCATTCGAGAAATTCTGGTTATGACGTCAGCGTCCGCCTGTACAAACTGTCGGGGTGGAGGTGGGGAGGTAGGACAACCTCTGGGGACGGGAGTGTTCGGGCAATTGTCCTTGAAGGGAAATCGCGTGGGAGCGTTACATTTAGCAACCCGCATTTTCCTGGCCGGCGGGAAATCATATTAGTGACGAGCAACGGAACAAAGAACAGGAAAGAGCACGAGAGAAGAGGCAACGAAATTTAAGAACTTTAAGCGAAGATTGCCAAGGAAGGAGATGATTGAAGAGAAAACTTAATACATGCCACGCTGCCTCATATATTTTGCAAAACTCACTGACAAGAACGTAGAAGACCTGAAAACATTTGAAATTCCGTGTTGACAGAGATTCTGGCATATTTCAACAATCACACACCACGTCGCCATTCAAGCTTACAGGAGACATCATTGGCGAGTTCTCTTGTCATTATTGCCTATTTCGTGAGACATAAAGGGCCGATTAAAGTAGCCGGGTAGGTCAGGTTTGCCGGGATGAGTTTCAGCCTGGTATATATTACATGAGGTGTGCCAGCCCGGTTTGGTTTAAATTTAGATTATGTTACGTGAAAAAAATAATTATAATAATAACAAGACGAAGAAGAAGTGGACAGCCGTTAGTCTCCCTCAATTGTCATTAAATTTCACCATTCTACAATTTAAAGAAGCCCTAAAGTTTGCTATCTTATACATGTGCATATTTTATTTCAGAAAAATAAACCCGGCTATTCCGTGGGCCATTGTGCTCTAAAGTGGAGTAATGTGGTTAAAAACCGCTGGCTTGGCTAACCGGGCTTTCCCAGTTAACGTGATTACGTGGAAAAATCTCAACGCGGCCGGTTAGCGCGATCCCGGCATCTCGGGTAACCGAGCTGAGAATTTTCCTTATAATTGCAAACTTGCTTTTTGGTGTCTTTTTTTTTTTCTTAGACGTGCCGGGACTTCTGCTAAACGAGCCAGCCCGCGTAAACGGGACAACTCGGCTGCAAAACATTGATCTCCAACGAATGCACTTAATTTTGGGGAAGAAAATGAAAATTTATTCTCAAGTGCTGACGTTCTTCATAAAAACTCTCAAATTTGGATATTTCAAGTTGCTGTTTGCCGTCAAGTGAAATGCACGTGCAAGGAATGCAAAGCTGTCGTTTTGTCCACTTAATCTGCAAATTTGTGATGTTCTTGTTCAGGTCTCCGTTGTCGTTGCTTATTAGTTGCCTATTATTATTGAGTTCCAGCAGATGGAAAAATATGCCCAAACGTTTTCAAGTTTAAGTATTTCTTTTAATCAAGGTAAGAACATTATATTTCTTACAGCAATGAATTACTTTTGGCCATTGAGGTTGAACTACCTGGCAACATTACAAGATACCTTAACTACCAAGGCCCGTTCAAAACAAACCTAACTGTTGAGTTTAAAACGACTGAAGAGCGGAGTTTGAATCAATTTGGTGCGGCAGGTTATGTTTAGGGCGGCAAACAACGTTGAGTTCGGCAGGGTCTGTCGCATTATGCGATCATGGAGTGACGACTGATTCATGATACGGCGTTCTGGTCATATGCCGAACAAAACGCAAAAATTAAGACAATTTATAAACTCTCTCAGCTCTTACCCAAGCCCAAATCTAAGTTTGGTGCGACCTACAGGTACGTTGCTCGTTTCTCTAAAGTCGCTCTTTTATTGAGTTTGGTTCGGCACATGGCTGGAGCGGTGTTTGGAACGGGCCTAAGAAATATAGCAATTTTACGAAGAAAAATAGAGTTCATCAAGTTACGAACATTATCTTTCTTACTACAATGAATCATTTTTTCACTATCGAGGCTTTTCAAGTTTAAGTAATTCTTTTAATCAAGGTAAGAACGTTATATTTCTTACTAAAATTAATTGCTTTTGGCCATTGAGGCTGAGCTACTTGGCAACATTACAAGATATGAATTAAATTAGTATGTTATGCAGCTGCAATTTCACAAAGAAAATACACGATATAATCCATAATTATGCATTAATCTAGTTAAGAACATTATCTGTCTTGCTATTGAGGCTATGAAGCTCCCTGGAAACATTACAAGGTATGAAATAAAGCACTAAGATATACAGCAATAATACTAATTATGCATTCATTTGCCACTTCCACATATCCCATAATACCCTGCTCTTCGAGATGAGGTGGGGGGGTGGGGGCTGGGGAACGACAACAAGATCAATATGGCGAGCGGTGGAGCGAAGAGAAGCGTAGGTCGTAATGTATCGAAACTGACACATTTATCGGATGTTTTACGGTTGGGAATGGCAGCTTTGAAAGGAGTTTGTACGCAGATAAATTGTTCAGCCGAAAACCTTGGTAAAAGGCGATGCTAAGAATGATTTGTAACAGCTAAACAGCCACGTGCGGTAACGTGAAGAACAAACCAGAGGAGAAATCATGGCTTCCTTACCTACAAACCCCTTGGAAACTTGGGTAAATCACGCTCTTGCTTACGTGACAATATTGACATCCAAGGCGTGAAATCTTATTTGCTTAGGAGCGGTTTGAATGGGAAGAAGGTGAAAAAATACGAGACGGTTATGCCAGCCCATGAGGTTTACAACTTCATGTCAGTGATTATCCCTGGACTATTTTTTTTTTGTAATCGTGCAGAATAAAGTAAATTACGCTGCCTGATACAAAAAAAACAAATGTAGGATTTCTTCCTTTATTTGTTGCAAAAGTAACTGAGCCAATCTGTGCAATACAATTTAAAGATCACTCAGTGACTCGCTAGCGTATAATTTGTACCTTTGGCCGCTCTATGTAAGTGAATGTTGAATGTCGTTTACAATTAATTCATTTGCGCAGGACAACCATTTCTACTATGTGACCACAACTTGTGTGCTGTGCGAGCTTGCAGAAAGCGCTCTTTCTCTACTGAACACTTCAAAACCTGCCTTCACCCACCCCACTGTACATGTATTGTAGGACTGAGAAGAGACTGCAGTCATATAGGTGATGCATTGTTTGTTCTGTGTTGGAATTCAATGCAAACGGGCAGACTCCAAACGAGCAAATTATGAACCAAAACTAGTAGAAAACTCAGTATTTTAAAGACAAAGTTAGAAATAAATCTCCCGAAAAGAAATGTAAGCGTTCAGAAACCTTGGCAAACTGGTTTCACTGAAGAGTAGAACCTCGAGAAAAAAACATTGAAGCTTAAAATGACATATTGGCTTAAAATACCAGAGACCGTCTTTCTATCAATTTTTCGTTTTATAGGTATATCCAGTGAACAGCATTCAAATAGTCCCGAACACAGTCACACAGGAAAGCAATTGTATTCATGGCCGGACATTGATGTCCCTCGTTGCATGGAAGTAGAAATACAGGAGACTAGGCATGTACAAAGTACAGTTCATCAACCAAATGCACATCAAACAGCACTTTCACGTAACTTACCTTAATATTTTATAACCCCTCAAAAGTATCAGCCCCTCTCCCCGCCCGAGATTAAAGAATGAACTAATAAAATTTATGAAAAGGTTGTGTGTTTCTCAGGAGGAAAGAGCACATATTGGATAAGCGACAGGAGAGGTAACTGTGAAGCTTGGTACTGGCACGGAAAACCTCGCATAACTGGCTCAAAATACAAAAAGCATTAATTAATTGAATCTAAAACCAGACCAACTAAAGCCTTGTCTAGTAAATGTGTATGAACACATTTACTAGATGGGCTGCCTTCAGAAAACGAGATTATAAAACGTTATTCTCACAGCAAAAACGTTAAAGAAATGTGCGTCAAGAACTGCTTTGTTCAGGAAGAGTGTGGGAAAACTCATCCTTAGAGCACACAATATCATATGATGAAACATTCTGGAGAAAGAGAATAGCGCTGAGGAAATGCTCTGAGCATAAACGAGTGCTCTTGCTCACCTTGAATCATTTTCGTCCCATAAGTTTCAACCTCTGGTTTCTAGTTGCTTCATCTTTGGATAGCCTGTTAAACTGCAAGCGACGCTTTTTTCCGACGGTTGGAGCAGTGGACAGCATATCAAAAGTCGTTCTTTCCCATTTAAATCCAGATTATCACCTCAAGTCATCGTCAAGGAGCTGCCATTTTGTTCACTTGCTTGCTCCCCTACAAGGTGTGAGAGATTAAGGGATATGTGGAGACTACCATCGCAAAAAATGATTAAAAAATTCAAACAGTAAGTATTGTAGAGGAAATTTTACGAATCATTTTGGCACGTTGCGAGCTCACAATGCTTGTGAAAGTCCCAAAGGAATTCAACGGTAAGGATATTTATTACGTAGACCTCAGTGGGCGTAATCATGGAAAAAAAAGTTATACGAAGCATTGTGTTTGAAATTTTACAGGTTAGCAGTGCATAACCAGGAAAGTTCACTCTCGCTACCGAGTCTCTTCGTCAACACAGGTGTAGGCAATTCCTTTCTTGGAACGCTTAATATTTTTCATCCATGAAAATGCTTGTTTTAAAGAAGATGTCAAAGGTGCTGTACACGTTATACTTTCCCTTTCGGTTACCCTGTTTTCTGATAACAGAACCAAACTCAAAACTAAACTAATGACTTTGTCTACTCCTGAGCTTGTTCATTGATCAGAATGCGACAACTGGACGCTCCAGATTATTAGATTCTTGGTAAGTGCCATATTATTGAGGTCATGATACATCGTGGTTAACAATGTACGGCAACGCAAAGTCGCTCATGAGCCCGGAGTATTGCTGTTCCCCGTCAGTGGGAGGGATGCTAGGCCGTAGCAGGTTTATTCCCTGCAGTATGTCGTCGGTGACCTTCTTTGCACCTGAGTGACGAGAGACAGTGCGGAGCAAAGTTTCCTGTCTAAGGCGACAGCACTGCTGAGCCCTAAACCAGTCCGGCGCACTGAAAATGAAACGTTTTCCCTTCTTTTAGAACAGTTCCCTTTGCTTAGAAAATCAAAAAATGTTTACGTTTAATTATTTTTAACATGTATAGGAACTCAAAGAAACATTATCGAACCTCCTTCCTTACTTGTCTCAAGACTATGCTCAAAGCAGACATTCGGATCTCGGATTTTTTTGTTTCGACAGCTATACTGTTGGTGTCAACAACCAAAACGTTTTTGTAGGAGATGCATGACACCTCGAAATGAATAACCAGGTAGAATGATATAAAATGACAAAAAAAAATTACATTACACATACCACCTTTTCAACAAGCAAATTAAACACTTCCTATTTCAGAATTTCCGTATTCTATCAACCGACGAGCTGACCCGTGATATCTTTTCACAAGCACATGCCGTGGCATACAAAGGCGATCGCAACCGAATAAACTGACTTGTACACTCAACTGTCCGCGCATGTACTGATCAGAGTGACTCGCGTGCCTGTGAACATCCACGTTGCTATACCTTTGCATACGTCAGTCATTGTAAGAGGATTTCCACCCAAGGCCATTTTACCTGCCAGTCGAGTAATCTTATATACTGCATGTCCTGTCATCGATGTCCTACCATTCTTTATATTGGTGAAACCGGACGGATTTAACGAACACTGACGAAGTATACGAAACAACAATCCTGGTTTCCCTGTGGACAAACATTTCAACTCAACGGGCCACAAAAACTGCGTTACCATTCATCTGCCTACTTCCTTCTGATTTCAACGACTTTATTCTAAACGTACGTGATGAAAAAAAAAAAAGAAAACGAAAAAGAAAAAAAAATACTGACACTGATATTTACTTCATATCACTCTACTTGGTTCTTTATACTGTTGGTTTACGGTGTCGCGTGACTGTGTATATATCCGTGTAAGTTCGGTTGCAATTGCACACTTGTTGGTGATTTGGGGCTATTGTTTGTTGGAAGAATGTGATCCGTGTAATTCACAATAATATTTTTTCCCGGGATCTGCCTCAGTATTCAGCCGTTAGACAACGTTATGTTGTCGTCAATTACATGTTCATTTTATCGTCTATAATGTTACGTGGTAAGGCATTCCAATACAAGATTTAGAGTATCCAAGGCTCCCTTATCCGTTCTAGTCACAGAAGACCGAGTCAAGGATAGACATAATTTCTAAGGATTGGCCAGTTTAATCTAGTGTTTTAACTTTAAACAGTCTCCGAAACAGAATCTGAGGGGCATAAATTGAACGCGCGTTGTAGAGACTTCCAAACCTTGAGATCATGATTTAGTTTAGGTAATCCTTCATCTTCTTTTCCTGATAAAGACTTGACGATCAATTAGGACCCTCATACGCTGTTGGGTTACATCATCAAAGGACCTAAGGTTCTATATTTCTACAATAGACTGCCGTTGTCCGCGATAGTTCTCTGTTAATTTAATTCCTTTAAATGGCCACTCTAAGAGGCGTATCGAAAGTTTTTTTCGGGTCTGCGAAATGGTCCCCTCTGTTAGCAACTTCTGCTTCAGGGGCACCGGTTTCGTTTTCTTCAAAGCCAAAGTTGACTGATCGAGGTTCAACTGACTCTTTCGGCTGCTCATGAATAGTAGCAAGCTCAAAGCTTACTGCTCCACTCTCCTTTCTTGCGTCAAATGCCACTTTGTCAGCATCTTCTTCTTCAAAGCCACCGTTGTCGCTTTCTTCAAAGTCAATGTTGACTGATCGAGGTTCAACTGACTCTTTCGGCGGCTCATGAATACTAGCAAGCTCAAAGCTTACTGCTCGACTCTCCCTTTTTGCGTCAAATGCCACTTTGTCAGCATCTTCTTCTTCAAAGCCACCGTTGTCGCTTTCTTCAAAGTCAATGTTGACTGATCGAGGTTCAACTGGCTCTTTCGGCGGCTCATGAATAGTAGCAAGCTCAAAGCTTACTGCTCCACTCTCCTTTCTTGCGTCAAATGCCACTTTGTCAGCATCTTCTTCTTCAAAGCCACCGTTGTCGCTTTCTTCAAAGTCAATGTTGACTGATCGAGGTTCAACTGACTCTTTCGGCTGCTCATGAATAGTAGCAAGCTCAAAGCTTACTGCTCCACTCTCGTTGATCGCACTAGAAACTGATGGCACGTTAAACGTACCAGTTTGCACTTGTTCTGTGAGAACATTTTTCCCCGCCATTCCTTGTATTTCGTCAAAGAGGTCATTAAGAGGTAAAAGTAACGCTAGGCAACACGAAAAAGACCATTGTGGATTTTTACGCCAATCCTTGATAAAGCAGTAAATGTACCTGAGGTACTGGACTGAAAATAAAAAAGAAGAAAGAAACGAGATACGTTTGTATGTTATCGCAAGTGAACGAAAAGCCCAACAGCTGAGTTTAGTACGCTGTAAAGTGGGCATTAAAATCCACCTGACTGTTTTTCCCCCAATGGTTGAAAATGCCCGGATGTTTTTTCGTGTGACTTTAGTCCACTCATATTGAAAGATCTTCAAGTGTTTTCGAAATTTAATGGACATTTTCAGAAGAACTTAACATGCTTGTCGTCAACACATCTCGCATAATGGGTCAAAGCTATAATACAGATGGCATAGTTGAACTTTGCCATCTATATATAGCTCTTTTTTTGAGTTGGCTACAAATTTCACCAACAATCTCTTTGATCCGGCAAATTCAATCATGGTCTGCACATCAAAGGGCTAAATAAATAGTGCAAATACCAACACTCTCGGCGATCTGAGTATGAGAACCTCCAGATACAGCAAAAGAGAGTCATAGGAGCACTACAAAAATACGTTTGTTTTCTGCAAAAAATTAAGGAAAATTTTTGGACCGTGCTTGCTTTAGTAATTACAAATAAGAACATAGTGCTTACCCACAAGAATTCCCATGACTAGAAAATTTGCTCCGAATACCAATGCATTGAACACGATATGGTCCATGTATGAGTCCATCGAGGAATGTACACTTTCTGCTGGTATTCTACTCACAGCACCTATTACTAGGTTAACCATTGTTACAGCAAGGGAAGAAACCATCAATTTGTTCTCAAAGGGTTCCGCTATAGGCCGCTTGTACGCAAAGAACATTCCATAGAGACCTGACATAACAAGAGCTAACGCAATATAGGCTCTGCTCTCACTTCCGATCAGAATAATGGCTGATGTTAACGTCACCTTTCGAGCTGTCTCAACAAGTTCCCAATACCATGCATGACTGTTGTAATTTGAGAATAAAAACTGTAATCCTGTGACAATTTCAGGATTTGAATGCTGGGAATATGTGGATTCATCGTCACCTCCGTCGCCATGTTTCTTCAATGACCTTTGGTGTCTCCAAAGAACCACCAATGTAGCTATAGGTAGAAACATGATGTACAAAATACTGCAGTATGCAACAATCACAGATCGTCGGAATTCTTGGCTGGAACAGTTGATATTAAAGTCATCTTTTAGAAACTTATCGCACTTTTCACCTTTTTCGTCCAGGCACAGTTTGTGACAAGCAAGGGGAAGAACCTTTGCTGTCTTCGAGCAGGTGCTTAGATATGTTAAGTAAAGGAAGAAAAAGACTGTTCTGTAGGCCAATCTCTTTGTTTCGGAAATTTTCTTCACTTTCTCCATTTGACTCTCGAAGGTCTTTCTGGTCAAAAACATCTTCCTAATGCCATAAATAATGAATGCCACAATGATCACTACAGCATTGATACCGAGCATAGCATACAATCTTCCAAAAGCATTGACTTTTAGCCTTGGAAAGAGACAGTGGATTGGGGCAATCTGGAATACATTTAGCTGTAATATCTCGGAATATTTTCCAATAAGGGAGAGAGAGTCTGGCCATTTGATGTACGCAAATGCATCAAGAATTCCAAAGGTTACCTGGTAGAAACCGATAACAATCTTTAGTCTACCAAGAATTATATCAACTAAGGAGCGATCTTGTTTCTTCTTGGCTTGTTTCCTGCTTCTCCAAACTACAACCACGGTGATTAGAATAGTTACAGCAGCTATGACGGAAAGCTGTACGATCATCCATGTTTTTGTTGGGCACTTTTTGCAGGCCTTCAACTGTTTGTAATATTCAGGACTACACACTTCACACAATGGTCCTTCATATCCAACATCACAAGTGGAGTTTGTACCTCCCAGACATGATTCTGGTCTTGGGCATTTATGTGCTCGAGGAAGAGAGTTTGGGTACTCGATCATGGTTTTGTTGCTAACAGAAAAATTCCCGCGTAAGACTTCGCCGAAGGATTTGTAAAGTTCTTTGTTCGTATCGTTCTCCCATTTCCACCAGTAACCCTGTTGAAGATTAATCGATTCATTCTCACATTTTAATCCTTGCTTGCATGGCTCGCATTCTTCAAACATGTGTTTTCGAAAGAATCCCTTCAGGCAGTAACATGCTCGAAATCCGGCAAACGACTTTCCATCCGTACCTGAGAAAAAAGAATTCAGACAGCGCAACTTACTTATCCATTTGTGTATTCGTACAAAAAATGATGACAGACCGTTTAATTTTGCAATGTTACATTTAGCCTGGTGTATAGGTGTAGGGATAACGCAGTGGTGATAACATTCCCCTCCCACAAATGAGGCCTGGGTTCGACTCACTGACTTATGTCGCATGTGGGTTGAGTTTGTTGGTTCCCTGCTCTGCTCTGATTGGTTTCTACCCGGGTACTCTGGTTTTCCTCTCTCCTCAAAAACTGATGCATGCTACCATCTTTAATAATAATAATAATAATAATAATAATAATAATAATAATAATAATAATAATAATTATTATTATTATTATTACTATTATGATTATTAAATTATTGTTATTGATGTTGTTGGTATTATTATACATTTATTAATTATTCAAATTGATGCAAAACGTTTGCAAAGCCAGGTTCGTTGATCTTTTGCATGTTCATGTCTTCTACTGAGATGCAACCTATACGGTGTAAGCATTGTATAGAAATTGAAATATTAATTTTCAAAACTTACACGAACCTGAATCAATTTCCATCCCTAAATACCATAGTCTAAGTATGGATATTTAAACTGTAAGGTATGTGTGACGTGTGTCCGGATGGCCCAGGAATAGAAACAAAACGCTAACGAAACACAAGAAAAACTACACCCAAATACCTTCCCACAATCGCACAACAAACAACCATAAATTTTAAGAAAACGCTTACGACTTTTAATTTAAGATATAATTTAACTACAAGTATAACGGTTACTAAAGCTACTTACTCTAAATTATCTAATCTTACTGCTATTACAAAAGGCCTTAAAACTAAAATTGGTAAACAAGTTGAGCTAATAAACGTTCGGTTCTACACAGTTCCTCTCAAATTCAAGCCCACTAACAAACAAACGAACAAACCATTGTTCCTTGACAATTTCATCCACTCGTTTGCATTAATTCTTCCCGTTGCTTTTACTTCTGCCCCACCTAGTCTCTGCTTATCTCAGCGCTGTTGCCACTGCTGCTGTGGACAAATGGATTTTTGTCTTTGATTCAAACAGCTCCCACAAATGAATCTTAGCGGTGATCTCTTTTCACTCTCCCTTCTCTCTTTCTGTGCCTTTTCCGTCAACCAATTGTTCGCCACACCCTTACAACACGTTACTTACATTTATATCTTTACATAATAATTTATTCTACAATTAACACTTACTAACAAACTTATTGCTTAAACATGCACGACACTTACAATCCTATAGTTACAATTGTATTTTCACAATGGAGACTTTAAAGAGCAAATAAACTTACAAACTATTTCTAAGGTACTAATTACGTTTGACTACGATACAAAATTAACACTAAATAATTAACACGAACGGAATAAACTATGCAGCTAACGAGACAGAGAACAAGAGCGAAACAAAAAGGAATTTTGTGACAGTATGTTAAGGCCTAGCAGCGTTTTCCACTTGTGCTTCATGTTCTCCAGCTTTATCTTCTCCCTAAATGAAACTAGCTTTTACTCGTAATATGAAGGCTTGATATCACCGCTGATTAAGTTATGATCCATACTTATTTTTATCAAAAAAAGAATAGTTATACGTAAATGGAAAGAACACAGCTAAAAATCTGGAAATGGTCAAAGGACAAACTGATAACTTTTCATATCCAGGCATATGGGCAAAATATACTTTATCATGTAGCTAAAATATAACATCGATAATTTTATTTCATAACGGTGCATAAATCGTAATGATAGTCACCTAATTTAAAGTCTTGCTTATCTGGCTTAACGCAGGGGCGGATCTAGCATTTTTTGAAAGTGGGGGCCGAACAAGAATAGTAATCATTGCGCCCTTTCTAGGGGGATCTGGGGGCATGCCCCCCCAGAAAATTTTGAAATTTTGGGTACTCTTACATGCAATCTGGTGCAATCTGGAAAGTAAAATATCAGGATTCCATATTGAATAAAATTATAAGTTGTGGTTATAATGATGCATGGTTTATGACTCTTCGCTCCAAAATCACAACACCCTTGGAAGAAACGAATGAAGTGTCTGTATACGACAAGTGCGCAGGATGGTGATCTTTACGTCTGCTTTCTTAGCCATTTTCTGAATCTTTTCATGCACTGAATGCGCAAACACTGTTTTTGTATCCTTGTGTTTATCTGCTAGCTGATCTTTCACCACGTTAATATGCCTGTATGCCTCAATAACATCCAATGTCGAACCCTGTAACGGACGGCTAAGTCCTCCCCTTAATCCAAAAAGGTGCTTGGCAGTGTAAAAGGCAGCAATGAACACAGGGTTCATGATTTGATGGAACAGCACATAAGCACGTACGTGTCACAATGATATTCTATTTGTACC
>NC_090891.1:2225436-2230436 GCF_036669925.1 Montipora capricornis | reverse complement strand
TTTGGGGGTTATGTAATATATTCCCCCCGAAAAGAACAGAGGAATCCGAGCTCATGTAAAAGTATGCGAAGTTAATAGTTGCCGGGAAATAGCATTAAACATCCCAAAACACTGATTTTAACAAAACAGTACGTAATTACATAACAATGCTTTAAACGTCTGTGCGAAGTTTCCAGATGATACGAGCTTGAGTGTGTGGTTAAATGATCAATGTGAGTTTGAATTCAACCAGCGAATCGTCAACAAAATGACTGCAAAATCTTCGGCTGCTTCAGCTCTCAGTCGACCTCATCGGCCCCCCTCGTTTTGCCACCAATAAACTCAGCAGTAATTTCAATTGATCTTGAGGATTTTTTACTTGCTCTTTCCTACATCAGCAAAGTCTGAGGAGAAATTGCAATAGCAGTGGATTTGAAAGCCGTATTTTGACCTTGGCGCCAAGTGGAAAATCTGAAGTTTCCGAACTTGAGCGGTACAAGACGACACAATCCACATTCTCCAGCTTCTCGAAATCTTGGATGTTTCCTACCTTAAAAGCACTGTAAACTTCGAACAGGCCTGGTCAAAAGATACCTTCGATGCCCGACCGATTTGTGAGGGCGAGCTTCTGATTGGCGGAGATTAACAATGGCTCACCTCACGCGTCCAGTCGTGATTTCGGGAGTGAGCGCCGGCTCATTTCCCGAAACAGCGGCTGGTAATCGAGCCTACATGTAATTGTTACCGAACGAACATAGTGTCAGATAGTTTGATCGTCACGCAACCATTATTAACGGATTTTGCAAACTGATTTCTTTAGAGGAAATTGTGCTATTTTAATTTAACATGTACGCAATTACGAACTGTACTGTAGTAAGGTGTGCTGCCATTTAGAGGCAAAAATTTTCTTCTATTCTGTCATTCACAATCGCAATGATTTTACTGTATCATTTACAGAAATACGTTTAAATAATTAAATTTATAATTTAATAGTTCAATTGTAGGTGCAGTCTGAAGTGGTTTTCCGTGATTAACCCTTTCTTTCGAGCTTGCCAGTAAGTATAACAATTTTAATTGAAGGATCTTGAAAATCTTCTTCTCCTTGCAGTGTTGAAGTCTAAGCCGCTACTTGTCACTACTTTTTCGACTATAAGATTTTGATTCGTCGAACGTAAAGTTTTCAATGTTCCCAAAAGTTTGCGCATGCTGCGCACTGATATTTTCCTGGGCCGTCCTTTTCCTTTAGGTTTCACGGACCTTCCTGTACATGTAGAATGATTCCTACCGCTACACAATCTCGCTACCGTAGACTTCCATAATTCACATTCACCTGCAATTCTTCCGAAGGATAAATTCTGATATTATCAGAGGCACACGTTAGCATCAGTTGGTGCATTTGTTTCCCTAAAAAACCATCTCCTCCTTCGAAACGTCAGAAAACCACGTAGGAAAACGCCCTTTTGGCGTGGCGAACACAAAATCTCTGTCTAAAACTTTTCTCAACGTTTGCAACATTAATTACGCGCGCGTCAGTTTTTTGCATTTTTTGCATTAGCGAAGTACAGGCCTCTTTCCACGTTAATCAGTGCAGAATACATTTGTTAACAATTATCCTTCATAAATAGAGCATCATGGTCCAGTTTTTCTTGCTGTTTGCAAACAATTGTAAAACAACTCCTTTACAGACAATCCTGGTCACAAGTGTTGGCACAGTTCACAGCAGATGACTTCACAGGCAGCGCCTCTTAATTAAGACAAAGACCGTTTAAACACGCCTGTGCCTCCACCCCCATGTCAATGTTGATGAAAATCTTAAATGAAAAAACCTTGACAAAAGCTGCTGAATAGCCACGTTTAAAGAAATGTTCGCCTCCAAGAAGGGTGTTCTTCAACTAAAGTGACGATAAGATATTCACGTCTTATTCCAATATAATTATTTTTCAGTAATTACGTTCGGTTCCAAAACAACTGTCTAACCACTGTCGATTTTGCCTTTTTTCCTTTTTAACCACATCCGACCTGGTCTTCAGAATAGCTTCATTTTCTTTCAACATTGCTAGGGGGAGGAAGGGGGGGGGGGTCAATTTTACTTACTTCTATCCATGTCTTTTTAAGCGTCAAGGCCATGGTTGAAATCGTGGGTTTTAGAGTGTACACGGGAGGTGTCCCAACACTTTATGGCCAGGATTATAGGTTAAATTGGTGATCCTCGTTTTACCTAAGTTGAATATGCACTCTACCTAGTTTAAAGAAGTAGCTATCTATCCCCCAAACCGTCTTCCCTCAAGCTCTGCCTTGCGCATCTCAACACATCTTCCTAATGTTTTGTATCATCTTATCGGTTTCTGTGTTCATACACTCATCATTTAAGTCTCAACATTACAACATAGTAAGGGAAGAGAGAACTGTACTATGCACTTATCGGTACTAGAACTTACTTTTGTATAGGAGACTTCACTTTTTATAGACATCTCGTTTGTTATTTAAATTTTGCCAACCACAGAACAAAAAAATCCTTTGTATCAAAAGCCAATATATCTCTGGTTGACACATTAATGACAATAGGTGACGTAACGGTGAGTATCGCTATAATACGTCATAATAAGTCAATTGATATCCACGTATAATATCCAAACCTAATCCTAATCTGACTCTTTTTTTTTTTCTTTAGGCTTCCTTTAGGCTCTTCGATTCACCTGAGTGCGTATTCAACCTAGGTAAAATGAGGATCACCAATCATAGACAGGGAAAAATTTCTAGTAAGCCTGGTGTTTTAAACAAATGTCGACAAACTAAAGGGAGAGTTCCTAAACATGCTTTTTTAGATGAAAATTACAATTACGTGCTGAACACGAAAATAATGTTTACCAAGCTTGATTTTGAGTTTTAACTGAAAAATCAGTTTTAACTGATAAGAAACAGAATTCAGCGATTCATGTTGGAATAATGTTATCGCAATCGAGTCGAGTATGAACTTAAAAAAAAAAAAATAAGATAAGGCACTGAGAATTTAACAGTAAGAGAATCACAAAGTTTTTATCGGGAATTGTTTCATTCAAAATTCTCAATTTTAAATTAAGAGCATTTGCTGTCAAATTACATTTCCTACACAGGAAGCCTAGTCAGATAGTTAAAGTTGCCTGGCCGCTAATACTCAAGCTAGTTGTCTGTGTGACTATGGCAGATTTTGTCACAGATCACACAGTTAAAAATAATGGAAGAACGAATGAGTTTTAAAAGATCTGCCCCTAGTCTGTTTCACACTCATGATGGGGTGTTGCGTGCCATGCGCAAATGACGCAGCTTTCAGAATAAGTGCATACCGAGTTTGACAAGGGTAACCGGGCCGTGAAAGGCTAGTCGCGAAGATTTTATCAGGTCGATCGCGATCAAGGTCATGAGTGACGTATTGGTACCGGGAAGAGAGGAAGAGAAATGGTTGGCATTACAAGGATGACAGCAGCGCTCTGGAGATAGACT
Source organism: Montipora capricornis (assembly GCF_036669925.1). Lineage (NCBI taxonomy): Eukaryota > Metazoa > Cnidaria > Anthozoa > Scleractinia > Acroporidae > Montipora > Montipora capricornis. Next base: position 2,226,977 of record NC_090891.1, on the reverse strand, counting down.
CTCTCGTTTACCCTTCGGGCACACATTACTGAATTAACAAGGAAGATGTACCATCTTTTTGTTACTACGAATGATTAGATAAGATGCAACGAGTCTGACCGTCAAGGAAACTGCGGGATAATGCCGACGAGAAGAAAAGTGATTGAGCTGCTGCGCCAGGCAGATGTTTTCAATGTCAATGAACAAACAACAGTCCCTGAAATGTTGGAGAATATGTTTACCAAAGACATCGCAACAACACAGATAGAAGAGTTCTCAGCTACGGACTAATTTCTGCTCCCCTTGCTATCGCAGATTCCAATAATCAGCTGCACAGTGGAAATACGTAAACGAAAATCCCTATTATACGTCTTAAGATAACTTCAAGTTCATTTATGTACCATTCAACCGTGTGCACTTCTCCCCTCGTGATCAGGCCGGGAAAATCGTAATTTTCAATAGTCACGTGAAACTAAAAAATCATGTAATTACGATGCAGTACCCACCAAACACATTACAGACATGCTACCTATATTACTTGTGGATTTAAATGAAGTGTAAACCTTTTTAGAGTGTTCTGGTTCGTGACACAACATGTAGCCTCGCTTTTGTCTTTAAATATGTATGATTATGTAATTGGCTGATTTGAAGGTCAAAATGGCATATTCAAGCTTGGTGAGGAATTGTTCGTGTTCAGCGCATAATTTTCATGAGGAAAAGTGTGTTTATCAACTTTTCCTTGAACTTGCCTACACAAATTCACTTTTGGGAAAGTTATCCCAGTCTATCATTAATTAATCTTTTTTTTTTTTTTTAAGTAAAAATGGATTTAACCTGAGAACGGACTTTAGCGGCAACATACCCAGACCCAACACTAGAGCTAGAGAAGCCGCTGAACATAGCAGGATACCCACATTTTGCGGTTCATAACGTTTCTTTATCTTTAGTATAATGAACCTCTTGTAAAAGGCTAATTGCGTATGTATTCATTTTTAACCATCGAAAGATTTCACGCCTTTTCAGCGTTTTAGAAATATCCCTTACATTCAAAGAACAAATTATTAATTCATGCGTTGAGTAAGTCGTTAAAGGAAAGGTGTGCCAAAGTGGATTTCATATGCAAAGAAAAAACGAAACATCCTACTACAGACGTGAATAAGAATGAGAACGCTAGCCAGAAAAACGGTCACTAAAACATGAAAAAATAACCACAAACAGAGATACAGCGCAAAACACAGCAAAACATAAAAAAAACCCACTGGCTGGGGAGTACATAGTAATGCAGAGGGATAGGAAAGCCAAACAACTATATACAAACAACGGAAAGACAATTAAAAGTGAAATGGAAATAATGAGGAACATATATAAGAACTATCATTAGTGGATTAAATTAACTTAGACGAAAGTTTTTGGTCCTTGCCAGTGACCAGCCTTCTAACCACAACCTTTGCGTCAATCCCATTTTCTCTTGCTAAGAAAAAAGCTTACATTAGAACCCTTCGCTCCATATTACAGCTTGTGCATAGCTTTGAGTAACATATGCATCCTTTGATGTCTTCAAA
>NC_090891.1:2211901-2214401 GCF_036669925.1 Montipora capricornis | reverse complement strand
ATAACTAAATTGAACGTAGTAAAAATCTCCCGAAATGTTTTCCGCTGATGGTAACTGTTTATATTCCCGGTTCAAAATTATTCTTGTTTTCATGTCGTAAATTTTGTTGCTGATGGCAAAATCTTTTACTCTCGATCGATCGTTCTGAAAACTTCCTTCTGCTCTTCCTAAAAACGGTGTATCAATATTTACTTACATGAATATTTGTTTTGCACAAAGCAGGCTAACAAAATCTGTACCTTGCTTAGTTCGCATTTTTGAGCGTTAAAATAGAATTTTCGGTCCGCTGCTTCTGTTACACAGTGGTATATTTTTTAGGTCACCCATCCAGATACTAACCCTGCCGGACAGGTTAACTTCAGTGAACTTTTGTACTACAAAGGTGTCAGACGCTCAGAGTGCACGCTTAAACATGTGGTGAAAAGAACTTGTTAGGGAACTTGAAAATGATCAACATGTCAGCCTAGAAGCCAATGTTTCTCGATTCCCTTTTATTTTCTTCAATCTTTCTGGGTTTAGTACTTTGCTAGTAACCACATGTCTTCTCAGGAGGCTATTTACCTAAGACTTCTACCATGGCACTACAATGATATACAATACCAAAACAATATCGTGCACTATTAGAGCTACACATTACACAAAGACAGCTTGAATCTCCTGGAAGACAAAAAGCAGCTCAGTTGACAATATGGAATAAAGCGCTGTGTTACTGCACTACCACACGTACGCAATACGTACCTATTTTTTCTAAAGATGACAGGATTTTTTCCTTTCTGACAAATGATTAATAGGCTGGAAGCCAGGTTTTTAACCTCAGAAAAAGATATTTTTTGTCATATGAATGTGTGAGCCAAAGGGCCTCTGCTGGTACGACTTCTGGGTGACCCCTTTAATGGTCTTAATGACCCCTGACTTGAAAAAATTGACTGGAACGCTGCAGTTCAGTACCACCCAACTCAGTCCCTTCTGTTTTTGAGTAACACGTACCACAGGCAGCCCAGCTAACGCTCATGGAGCGTCTAGGTTATGTTAAAAGTTAGTTCCACACAATTTGAACCGGGAAGACATCTTTTTTTGCATTCCAGATATTTCAAGATTCAAGTAAGACAAGAATAAGGAAGAATTTCTGTCTCGCCCCAGGTCTCTTAGCTCTTTAGGGTAGATTCAAAGATGTAGCTCACTGGCAATCCTACAATGCGTTCGAGAGAATAGAACAAAAAAAACAGCCTATTTTGGAATACCACAATTATTTATCAGGGGTGACTGATTATGGAAAAATTTGCAATCAGCCAATATCAAAAATGCCATAATACGTTTTGCTTGTCCCTCTAATATTTTGCATAAGCACTCTGTCTTTTTTTCTCTTCGAACTTAAAATGGTCCCAAGAGAAACTGGAAACAATGCTTATGAAAATCTTGGAGGGACAAACAAAGAGTATTATGGTCAGCTTCTGATATTTGCTAATTAATGCACTAATTTGTTTATGATTTTTTTCCATTTCTCCAGTACCTTCAGTGGCACCTGGAAACTTTAAATTAAATTCAAGCTCTTCCCTTACTTTGGATATCTTGTGGGATGCAATACCACAAAAGCAGCAACAAGGAAAACTCCTGGGTTACAGATTCCTGTACAGAAAAGAGGGATCTGACACTGAGCAGAGTGTAGATGTTGGGCCGGATATTCTCATGCACAAAATCACAAACGTTAAGTTTGCAAGTTAACACAGACCTCGGTTTTGATAATTCATGATATCATGCTCAACCTCATCCAATAATTGTTTATGAATGGAATTTGTTGCTGTAGATCATCTTTCTATTTTATGTGGTTATTGTTAGTTGGTGATTAATTTGAGAAACACTCGATTATCTCAGCCAGACTGAGAGGGTGTATGTGCCAATATGTGTGAGTAACTTACATGTACATTTACCGTTACCAGTCTCGTCTCGTTTCTCGCACTCATCCGAGACGCGACACTCATCTGTGGAGACGGGACTCTGGTCTCGCGAGAATCACTGAAGCGGCAAGATTGGCATAAATTTTTATGGAAGTCCGAAGGTTACCTGAATATGGTGGCTTGTAAGGGTCATCGATAGTTCAGAAAAAAATTTTCATAATGACACTTAGTAACTGTCAATTGGCACTTATAACTGACAATTGACACTTATAAGTACCAATTGACAAGTGTCAATTGCCAGTTATAAGTGTCAATTGCTACTTATAAGTGTCAATTGCCGGTTATAAGTGACAATTGCCAGTTATAAGTGTCAATTGCCAGTTATAAGTGTCAATTGCTACTTATAAGTGTCAAATGCCAGTTATAAGTGTCAATTGCCAGTTATAAGTGTCAATTGCTACTTATAAGTGTCAAATGCCAGTTATAAGTGTGAATTGCCAGTTACTATCGTTGACAGTTGGAAGTGTAAACGCCAGTTATAAGTGTCAATTGACAGTTACTAAGTGTCATTATGAATTTTTTTTTCTGAACTATTGATGGCCCTT
>NC_090891.1:2204401-2206901 GCF_036669925.1 Montipora capricornis | reverse complement strand
CTAATGTGAACACACACTTTTTTCAAGTGCCCACTCCAGAATTCGGGCACGGTGCCCGTGCCCGAGTACAAGGTCTCGACCTTGTACTCAGGCACTGAACTGGGCATCAACATATCGGGTACCTTGTGTCTGAACACAGCACCATTTTGTGCCGGTGCCCGGGCACACGTGCTCGGGCACCAGGTGTGAACACAGCCTCTGCTCCACTGTTTACTTCTAGGACTTCAGGCGGCGTGAATTTTTAATAATTATTAATAATATTTCTTAAATTTCTATTTCTAGTTTATTTATGTATTTCATTATTCTTTTAATTGACTTTTAAATTCTTTTATTTCTATTTTTTTTTAATTTCTTTTTTCAATTTTTTTTAAAATTAAAAAAAAATTTTTTTTTCGGCTCCGCACTCCGCACTCTGCATTTTCGGAACAGCCATTGAAAACGTCGATGTCAAATTCAAAACTTCAATGTTGGATACAAAACTTCGATGTCGAATATGAAAATCAAGCCTCAAATGTCAAATTCCGATGTTGAATTTTGGCGGAGATATAACTCCATACCACTGGCAACATTTCACTTTTAATTGCGGTAGCATTGTAAACAGTTGTAGAGAAACTTTGCTTTCCCGAAACACCGTATGAAATTGAACGAATTCCGATTGCAGCTGTTGCCCACAGTTCGTTACTCCCACATTTAAGTCGTTCCGCCGACGCTTTAATGTAATTGACTGCAAGCAAGTAGAAAGTACATACAAGGGCGCTTTCCTTTAACAGAACTGACCGGCCAGACCGGGCATTTGGAAGAACCAATTCTTCAACCCCTTCAAATTAACACACATCGAGGATGATATATGCTCCTCCAGAAGAATGCAAAGGATTATTAGGCAAGTATTTCTTCAAATTGTTGCATTTTATTTGCAAACTGACGGGTCTGGCTGGCCAGTTCTGGCAAAAGGAAAGCGCCATAAGACTTTGGTGCTACGGTAAATCAAAACAAACTCGAGTTTGATGACTTCACTTCCGAGAATTTCAGCCACAAAACTTAATTAATCCACTCAACAGATCGTTTTCACTGTCACGCAAAAAAAAAAAAAAAAAAAATTCGAAATCGTTTAATGAAAAAGGCCAAGAACTTGCAATGTTGCATGAAAGAACGAGATGCTTCCGTGAAGCATACACTGGCTTGCCTGTGGTACGTGCTACAGAAAATCAGAAGGCACTGAATTGTGTGGTATTGAAATACAGCATTCCAGTTTCTGAAGAATAACAAATAAAAGAGAAGCGAGAAACATTGGCTTCTGGGCTGACATGTTGATAATTTTCAAGTTCCCTTACAACTTTCTTGCACCACAAGTGTGCCCTCTGAGCATCTGACAGCTTTGTAATACTAAACTTCACTGAAGTCAAGCCCTGTTGAGCGGGGTTAGTGTTACGATGGGAGACCAAAACAATGAACCCGTCATAAAAAACAGAAGCATCTGACTGACTGACTGACTATTAACGCTAACAAATGCGATCTCAGCAAGGTACAGATTTTGTTAGCTTGCTTTATGCAAAACAAATATTGATGAAAAAGCAAATAACTATTGATACAAAGTTTTCAGAAAGAGCAGAAGGAAGTTTCCGGGACGGTCGATCGAGAATGAAATATTTACGACATGAAAACAACATTAATTTTGAACCGTGAATATAGAATATAAAAAGTTACGATCAGCGACAAACATTTTGGGAGATTTTTGCTATGTTCAAGTAAATTGCAAAATCGAAAAGTGACATGGCCGGAATTCAGCGGGCGCCGTGATTAAGTTACCGCGGCATGTTTACTCGTCAAACAGTGAAGCATCTGTGTCAAATGATGGCAAGATACCGGGTTTTTGTAAGTTTCTTTTTCTGTCAAGTGTTATAAAGTTTGACAATGAAATGAGCGAAGTCAAAACAAAGATCACAATCGCCCAACTCTTGTTTATGCAAAGTCAAAATTTACTCTCCAAGACGCGTACGACGTTATTATCACCAGGTAATTTCATCATTTTGGAAATAGCAGCTACACTTTATTATTCATCTGCGTCACAAGTTTTCACTGATTTTGGGGCTCATTTTGTTGAAACTCAAGCACGCTTTCAACAGGCCTGTGAACCCTTCCTGCTTACAGAGCAATACTAAAAAACTTCTCGCATATCACATTTCAACCTTAAGCTCGAAACTTCAATACATAACATGTTATTATTATTCACTCAGGCAGAAAATACCACAGAATCCTTTTCCAGCGAAAGTTTTATTGAAACAAACAACATATTTGCTCTTAGAGGCGAAAACCTCTTCCTATTTCATTGCGTGCGTGAAGACAAGAAACTCAATTGTGTCAAATTACCTTGTACTTCAGGTAAATACTGCTCACTTTGATTTCGTCTCGACGGGCGATAGATTGTTGTCGAAGTCCAGTACTCGTCGCTTTTGAGATTCATGCCTAGTTTATCCAACTGACTTTCCATTATTGAGCTCCA
>NC_090891.1:2191901-2199401 GCF_036669925.1 Montipora capricornis | reverse complement strand
CCATGCAGGCTCAATTATCTGAGCTACAGAAATGTTTTGTAAACTAAGCGAATCAGTGAATGTAAATAAAAACAGAGTTGAACTGTAGGTATTCAAAGGACCTCGCCTTTCATCTCTTGGAATTCTCGATTCACAAACCCGCCTTAAGCCCACTGAAACTTCTCAGTATACACACTTCTCATCCTGCCATCCTTTCAATACGAAAAAGGATTCTACCAAAGGAGAAGCATTACGTCTGTTAAGAACCAACTCAGTTAAGGAGAATTTTTACAGACACAAACGAGAGAAAATCCTGACTGAAGTTAAGTTCTCCGACAGAACAGAGGCTCTTCGTAACAAAACAAAGACGAACGAAACTTCACCGTTTGTTACCACTTATAACCCGGCTACACCGAATCTTAAAAAGACCCTCATGAAACACTGGCACATCATCCAACAGCAACCTAGACTTGCAAATATCTTTAAACAGCCACCGATTGTATCTTACAGGAAGGAAAAATCACTCAAGGACGTTTTAGTCCGCGCAAAACTTCCTTTAATCACGCCGCAATCATAAAAAAACTTGTAAACAGAGAAGCATTTTCAAAAGGTTTATTCTCAAACCAGAAGGAAATTTGCGTATGATCTTCTGCTAGCAACACGCTCAGCCTGCGTGCACGCATCTCTTACCGCAACTCAACTGAGCAAACAAAACTAGCCCCTGATCATTTACTAACCGCTCCTTCGTTTTCACTTCGAACCTTTCAGTTGATCATTTATAGCGAACGTAGAAGCTGAGGACTCGTAGACTTTATTTAACACAGCAACACGCTCTTGTTAACCCTATCACTCCGGGAAATAAAGTTGTTGTCAAGAACAGCAAGTCATCCGTAAAGTTAACTCTCAACTTTGAGACCGAACCTTACACTGTTCAGATAAAGGAGGGACAAGAACTACATGTAACCTTGAAATCAGCCGAAGGTGCCGGAGAAACAGTTCATTTGTTAAACCTTATAAAACCTCAGAGGAGCCAGAGAACTCTGTGGGAGCTGAAACCCCAGCAAGTCCGGTGATCTCTTTCCTACTTGCGAATAAAATTTGTTTTCGTAGGATGTTGTGCAACTACGAATATTTTGTGGATGGACGTGCTGAAGCCAGTGAATTATTATTGCATCCGAGACAATTGCAGTAATGTTGGGACTCATAGTTATTGGATGCAAGAGTGTGAATTTTTTTGGAAACAGTGCGTCGATCTTGCTTGCTTTGATCGAATGAGCGATGACCTTGGCGCATATCAAAGTGAGGATGCTGATTTGGTCTTGTGCAATACGAGGTACCATCACTTCCCGTCTTTTTAGCACAGCAATCGAGATACAATATAGGCATTACAAAACCATGCGTTAATGTCAGTAGGGCATAAGAATGTAGCAAATCGCAGCTAACATAATGGTATTGGTGCGCGTGGGTCGCTTCCGCCGATTTTCTGCCTTTTTTGGCTCCGTTAAGCCCTGGCCAAACGAAAGCGAGAGTTGATGAAATTTGACGAGAGTCGAAACTCTCGTTCTCGTTTGGCCAGGAACTCTCATCAACTCTCGGCTACTCTCCTTGACTCTCGAGAGCTCTCATCGAATTTTAACCTGCTCAAATTTTTCATGAGAGTTCGTGAGAGTTTTCTCTCGTTTGGGCTAAGGACAAGAGTTGCAGTCAGCAGTTACTGTTTTTTTCTTTCCAGCGGTGTCAGATAAAAACGGGAAAAAAAATGGTATGGTGTCGGATTCGGGGGACCAAGGACAACGCCAACGCAAAGGCTTTTAAAAATAAGTATCTCCTTCGTCCTCATTAAACATATGCATTAGAAATAAACAAGTTGAAGCTTTTCCTTTGCGCACGAAATTCATTTTACGGGCTGGCTAGTCGCCATATTTACGTCAGGAAGGGTTTTCCTAGGGTGTTTCCCAGCCTCTCTCTTTTGTTTGCGCGTGAACTTTAGACAAACTCTCGTGAACTCTCGCTCTCGTTTGGCCAACTTTCAATCACTCTCATCGACTCGCATGAGCTCTCAAGAGTTTCAACTCTCATCAACTTTCGCTCTTCGTTACACATAAGTAGTGGGGACAATGTGTACACGTTACGACTGTACGGATTTCGACAGGGTGGCCTTGTATATCATCCACCAGAAGTCTAGGATATAATCTCGTTTAGCTGGTTCTGAAGGGTGAATTCAGAGTTCCTGTTACAATTTTGGCGGATCAGCTGACGTAACTGGCTAATTAAAATTTACATGGTTTAAAAGTATTATCAGAAGTACTAGTTGGAATGATCATAGTTAATAGAGGGGACTGGATTCGAAGCTCGGCAAACATGACCGTGCACAATCTTTTGTTTTGCGCTCATACACTATGCATAAATTCCGTAACCAACACATTTCTATTGGTTAGTTCCTCAGTACGGAGTAAACAACTATTGTGTTTTGTGCACGGTCAAGGCCAAAAAAGAGAACAAAAACCTACAACAAAGAAATTTGTCGGGTTTCATAACCATTCACCTCTATTTACTATGGAATGATTGAACGGGATTGCCGCTTTGAAATTGGTTCTTAGACCAAAACACTGCAGATCCGTGGTGAACACCAGGCCAAATAGAAATCACTTTTTGCACTGAAAATCTCTCCTCTGTATTTTGTATCTGATACCCAGGATTTTCCATTCGCGTACGTCAGTCCAAGAATGATTGGGATTATTACGTAACGTAAATCCCTACAAGTGCGGCTACGGGATTTGGTGGTAACCATTTCCATTAACTATCAGTCTCGCTCCAAGTCGTACTTGTGCGCAATCGTACGTGACGTCACCCTTAATTCAATTAGTATGGGTAATCAAATGGTGACGAGTGAAATTAGGGAATAGTTTTACGCGCGTTTTGTCCAAAATCAAATAATTTCCCAAAGCTTTATGCGAGAAAAATCATTTGATTTTGGACAAAAAGCAAGTGCAGAAATTATACCCTGATCTCACGAGTATACTATTTGATTAGCTATTAAAATCATGCGTGACAAATTACGTTCATAAGAGGCCATTTTGGCACTGTAGGCAAAGTTGCCACGGCAACATTGTAATTTCACAAAGAAATATTGTAAATGAACCCTGAAATTTCGCACCAAAAGTACGGAGTAATTTGTTGTCCATGTTATCAAAACATAAAGACCTTTCAACAAGGCTGAGGTATTACTAATTTGGACATGAACTGCAACTAGGCCAATATGTGAGATTCTTGAAACTGAATTCTTAAAAATTGACACTGAAAGATTCAAACAGGGGAACCAGAATTGATAATTCCATCCAAGATTGATAAATCCGGCCAACGAACGATAAGTACGTGTTAAGAGGCTGTATCCGTAAAAGCGGTCCGGTTGATCTGGTTTGAAAAATGGATTCCGATCATTTCTTGTGTGTTGCAAGACTTTCATGTGCCAAACCACAATCCGCTTGATCGGATCTTTTAAATTATTGGAGTTTTGATATTTGGTTATGTGAAAGTTCTCTTTACAATAACTTTCTAAATTCTTGCGCGCTCATTAGCTAATTAGCTCTTATCCTTCAATAAGTATAAAGGAGGATAAATGTTTAATTTATGCAAAAATCTGTGCTACTGTCAAACTGTCAACTTTTTAACCAATGTAATTTTATTGACTGTTATAAGTAGCTAATCAGAAAGCGTGAAAAGCTATTGGCAATGTTCGCGTCAATTTAAATAAAATTCATGTTTTCGGCTGTTTACTGTGTCTTTTCCCCTCATTTTATCCGGCTGCTGGGGATTTCCACAGCCACTTCGACAATGTTATGACGCAATTTATCATCAATAAGAGGACAGACGCATTAAAAAAATCTACGTCAACTTGTTAATTTGACTATGGTCCGAGCTTTGTCATTGTCTGTTCTCCTGTAGTTTCTCCCAATTTGCTTAATGAAGACTTCATCCATCACATCTGGTTACTTTCTCGGCTACAACAAAAAACTGTATACCGGTAAGTATACGTCTTTTGGGGTAGACTTTTATACACTGGACTAAAATTGCGGAGGACAAAAGAAACATTGTTATTCCGATTATTCCTTGCTGATTGCGTGTTCGTTTTTTTTTTTGTTTTTGTTTTTTTGGTTTTTTGTTTTATGGACGTTAATTATTTCGGATCCAGTGTATGAAAGACCAGCCGGTTTTGGGAAGGAGAGGCTATTGCTGCGAGCGGACAGATTCTGCTTTGGGCGTCTACACGATATTTCCAGATTCTGCACATGCATGCTGTGTTTTTCGAATTGTGCTGAGTTGGATTCCCAGGAGATAGACTATTGATCGAGTTACGAGTTGAGTTGAGTTTGAGTTGAGTTTGAGTTAAAATTGAGTTAATATTGAGTAACGGTTTTTGGCATATTTGGCACTTAAATCTAATAAATATTAAGTAGAAGTCACTGGGAAGACCATGAAACACCGTTTTCGTGAAGTGCACAGGTGTATATTTACGAAATAGTTTTTGATCAAAACAATCTTGAAATTTCATGCACGGCAGTATCCTTGTTTACCAGTTTACCAGTTTCAGCACTTGGGACTCCTTCGATTTGACTACTGTCTGTTTTGCTGTTATGTGGTCTCATCGACCAATGGTCCCTTTAGAAGATTATGCCAAGCCGACCATGTGGCTGATGAAAAGACCAGACCACAACACTGTGTGGTGCGATCTTTAACATCTCACAGAATTTATGAACATTGAAGTTTGTGAGACGGGACCTGCGATTTATAGTCCTTATTCGCGAAGACTTGAAAGTCTAACCATTTGCGGATGTTATTACAAAGGCAGCACCTTCTCCTCAATTATTTTAAGACCCTGAATGTTGCGAGTCCGTCCGGAGTCGAATTCACAATCTCGTACATAACAAACTGAGCCACCGGCGCGCGGTTGTTCCGTCTAGCGATCAAATCTATCGACGCAGAAAAGATGTCTTCTTGTAAGGCTAAAGATGGGTTTTACTGTTAATCCAGCTTATATCCCCGGCGGCTAAACGATTAAACGTACCGTTTGTCTTCCAGCAGCGTGGTTTTCGTGATCGCCTATCACACAAAATTCATCGGAACAAGTGAGCCGCAATGAGGGTTTGTGTAAAATCTGGAACTCGGAACCTGGAACCCGTTTTTCCCCTTACTGACTCTAGCCTCGGAAGTGCCTTTGTCAGTTCTCATTTACGTCACAGTTGCCGGCAAACACAAAAGAAACCATGAACGAAAAACCAAAATTAATTAACAAGTAAATAACAAGTAACTTCGAACGCTTGCCGACGACTCTTCGGTTGACTATCAACATTCCATTGAGTGAGAACCAGAACCCGAAGTGCGCGCAAAGATGCCAAGTCTTACCATGTAGAAACGGGAAACAGAAGGTGAACGAAACAAACATCATTTCATAGTGTTTTCCCTGATTAGTAACAAGTCATATCCTAGAAAAGGGTTTTAGGCCTAGGGTTAAACAAATGGAAGGTTTAATTTTGGGTTACTTTCGGAAAGGTAAAACAATGACCTGCAAGTACGAGTGACCCGTCAAACTGAAAGTGACTTTTGTTTTAGACCCGGCCCAATCTCGGTCTTAAATTTCTGGGACACTTGATGCCACTCATAAGTTCTTCCCCCCCTCCCCTCCCCTATTGGCTTTTCTCATGAATGCCTAAAGTTATAGCGCAATCAACATTGAAAAGGGGGGAAGGGGTGCATTTTGGGTTGGTGTCACCATCCTTTTGGCTGGAATTGTAGCTAGGCAACTAGACGTCATAATCAAGTATTACTTGATTACTCGAGGTGCAAATGCTTGAAACCAACAGTCAAATCAAATACGTGAGATAAGGGATCTTGCAAGCTTTAAACGTGCGATATCCTAGAACACATTTTAAATCGCTAGGGCACATTTTTGTACATGGCTTGTTCGTATTATTACATAGTAAATTATGTTTGTTACTAATTATTACTATTGTTTAAATTTCTTTGACATTAAATAATATTTAGCGCTAAGTTATACCTAGTTTATTAGTCGTTTTAACATTTATATCTTGTAATTCTTGTAATTTTTTGGGCATTTATACTTTGTAATTCTTACACGGCATGTCTGAAAACCAGCTTGCTGAGCCATTTACCGTGTTTTAAATAAAGTTGATTGATTGATCTTGTCTCTTTCAACTTTGCAGTGAAATGGTTTTCCGACATGTGTACCTAGGTCAAAAATGTTCACTTACTTAAATGCTCGGCTTGCTTTACAAAATTTCGGTGACTAGCAAACGTGACAATCGTGTTTTAGAATTTCAGCGGTTATGAGCAAAAAGCGTAATGCGGGCTCTCTTCGTCGTCCTCTTTCGTATGATGATCGATCATGATGCCGCGCGACAAATACGGTTCATCGTAGCCGCCGGGCTGGCTTTAAATGGCTTACCCTTATCCCTTTGAAGACATCGTTTTGACGTGGATAAACTTTACAGTAGCAACGAGAATGATGCCTTAAAAGGTGTAATAATAATGAGATTGTTTTGATCAGGAAACCCATGCAATTTTGCGAACATTTATGCAAATACAGCTTTCAACACGAAGAAAACAGTTTTCGAAGTGACTTGTACTGAATATTCACTACTTTTAATTCCGAAAAACGCCAAAAACTGTAACTCAATCTTAACTCAAACTTAACTCAATCTTAACTCAAACTTAACTCAATCTTAACTCAAACTTAACTCAAACTCAACTCAAACTCAACTCGGCTCGTAACTCGATGAATAGCCGATCCCCATTCCCCCGTACTCTCGCTTGAGTTCGTTCAAGTTACTTTGGTTTTCCGCTTAAACGTTCCAAAAAGATATAGGAAAGAAAGTCTGCTGAAAAAAAACTAGAGACTTTAAAGTTCTCAAAGTGCTTGCAGTACTTTCCTTCAAGTTAGATAAAAGCCTTCAATTCAAAGTGGCAATTCAAATGCACATTCATTTTATTCGTCGAGTCTTGCATAGGAACAATTGAACCAAACAAATTGACCGAAGTGAATGGCTTCATAGCCCTGTTGGCTGGCGCAGAGGTATTGGGCTCGAATCCCTTTGAGGTGTCTATCAAATTTGCAGTTCTGTGCTCAGTTACCAGGGCTTTGAATAAAAGCGAGGTTGGAGTTGACCTTACTTTGATACAAACCTCATTTCTTTTCTTATGTAAATAGAAACTCGTCAGCATTACAACAACATGATGTACATAAGAAAATCAATAGGGATTGTATCAAAGCAAGGTCAACTCCAGTCTCGCTTTGATTCGAAGGCCTGGAAACTTAGCACAGAACAGTAAAATGATCTATTGCTTAAATTGTCCAGATAAGTGCGAGTCACTTCCCTCTTTTGTCCTTTCCGATGCCTACAGTGTAATTTTTTTGCTGAAAAACTTTAGTAAAACCGCTTCGCGACCGGTTGAAAATTTCTCCTTCGCACGGCTTTAAAGTGCCTGAAGTAGAATGCCCGTGAT